>NW_024582073.1:14064147-14175665 GCF_017639235.1 Corvus kubaryi
CCGGGCCGCGGCCGGGAGGGCGGGCCCGCCCGCGGCGGCGCTGCCCCGGCGCGGCGGGGGAGGACGCGCGTCGCCACTTGCCCGCTCCTTCCCCGCCGCGGTGCGGCCGCAGGTCCCGCAGGCGCCCCCTCGTTCCCGTGCGCACGGGCTGCGCTGCCGAGCGGGGACAGGCGGGCGGGTGGGGATGGCGAGGGCGCCCGGCGCTGGTGATCCAGTGCCGGGGTCTGTAGCGCGGCCCGTCCCCGGCGGCGGCGGAGTGAGCGCGCGCACGTGACCGGCCCCGGCCCCTCGGTGCCGCCGCGAACGGCCGCGCTCACACACTCACAGACACACGCGGTACCCGCGCCTCCATCCACCCATCCATCCATCCATCCATCTATCTAGCCAGCCAGCTAGCCAGCCCCGCTCCCCCGCACGCACCGCGCCGGCCGCCACCAGCGCGAAGCTGTCGGCACCACTCCGCGGGGGCAGCGCCGGCGGCGGCAGCGACCGCGCAAGAAGCAAGAGTTTGCGAGGACTGCTCGTGCCTTCCCGAAGAGGTTTTGCGTCCAGAGGATGGCTGGCTGCGGGCTGTCGGAAGACGCTTGCTTCTCATCCTTCTTTTACAACTACACCTCCTCCTGGGAGACCTCCTACAACCAGGTAAGAGGTGGCCGCCGCTGCGCCCGCCCGGCTCCTCGGGGGAAAACGAAGGTGGTGCCAGTGTGTGCAGGAAGGGTCTGGAAGTGCTTCTGTTCAGCGCGTGTGTGTGTTGCGGATGGGGGGATTAAATCAGCCGAAGAAAGAAATGAGAGAGCCTCTTTCCCGTGTGCCTTTCAGCCCCCTTCCCTCCGCCGCCGCTCCTCCTGTGAGGAGGGCTCAGGAGCGTGAGCCGTAGCCCGCGGAGGGCTGTGTGTTGCCTGGGAGCAACTCGGGGCTCAGCCGGGCAACTCGGTCGGAGTGCCCCGAGCCTGCCCTCGGCGGCACTGAGGGACCGCGCTGAGGCAACCGGGCGAGTTTGCCGGGTGGGGGGAGCAGGATGCGAGTGACAGGCTGCGTGCGAGAGGGACCCCCCCGCACCCGCTTCCTCCTCCCCCAGAAATGGCTGCATATGCATTCAGATCCATAATTTCGAATCCTGCCTAGGTGAAAATAGTTCGGCTCACCCGTCTCTCCCTCTGATTCACCCCCGATCCCCCCTCCATGCACTTAACTTTGATGACTGTGCAATGCGGAGCGCGCAGCCGGGTAACGCCGGCCGGGTCTGTCCCTCCCGCCCGCGCCGGGGCTCGGGCAGCGGGGGACGGCTGGCGAGGCGGTGGGGGAGAGCGGGGGGAAACCAGAAATCGCGCCTCAGAGGTAGAGAGCTATTCTGGGAGCCTCCAAAGCGCCTTTAATTAAATAACTGTTGTAGTCTGCTGCCCCCGCTGCTTGTCTGGTGAAAGTCTACAGGCAACTGTCATTTATAAACTACACCGGTGTGTGTGCGTGCGTGCGTGGGGAAGGGGTTTTCTGGCGCTGGCGTGACAGAAAAAGTTGGGCAGCGGATGGAAGCGGCCGCAGAGCGGACGAGAAGCGCCCCGGGCTGTGCGGGCGGCGGTGCCCGCGGGGGGGCGGGAGAGCCGGGGGGATGAGGGGGGTCACCTCCCCGCTTCCTCCCTGCGGGGGACGGAGCCCGCTCAGCTCAGGGGGTAACGTGCACCCCTACAGCCCCAGTTTCCAGGAGACTGAGCCCCCAAGCTAGCAGTCTAAGGCTAAGACTAACAGTCTGAGGTTACACCTCACGGCGAGGCGGCGGGAAGCCGCGCGCACCTCCGTGCTCCAGGAGTTGCAAACCCCGAGCGGCGAGGAGCGGGGCCGCCCTTCGGCAGCGGCCGGCCGGGGAGCCCGGGCACGATGGGGCTCCGGAGCCCTGACAGCCTGCTCGTCCGAAGCAGCCGAATAAATAAATACCAATCTCTGTGTCCCGGGTGCGAGCGGACCCCCGCCAGGCCCATCGCGGCAGGCGCCCGCCCCGTGCCGGGTACAGAAGCCTGCCGGGTGTGCCGCCCCGGCCGGGGAGAGCCTTCCCGGCGGGGAACAAGTGAGGCTGGCGTGCGCCGAGGAGAGGGGGCTCGTGTGGGGACCAGGCACACATCAAGCGTAAAGCCAGCGCCGAAACGCCTTCTCCCGGGCGCGCCGGAGCCCCTCTGGCTCGGCGAAGCCATCCGGAGCCCCTCTGGTAGCCGCGTGGCCGGCGGGGCGGGGGGCGGCGGGTGCGCGGGGACAGCGGCACTTGGCCGGTCCGTGACGGGGCCCGGAGGGCGCGGCCGGAGCCGGCGCTCGGAAGCGCGGCGGGGCTGCTCGGCTTCCGGGCCCCGGCACTCGGCGTGCCCGGGGCCGGCTCGGCGGGAGTTGGCGCCGAGCTCGCCGCTCGCAGGGGCTCGTGGTGGCCGGTGCGCCCGAGCCCGCGCGGGTGTGTGTTCCTCTGCACGTACCGAGGGCTCACACCGGTGCCAGTGTGCTCGCATGAACACAACGTGCATTATCCTCTTGCTAAATACGAGCCCATGTAAGTTACTGGGATTTAAGAAGGGCTCATGCCTGGTATAAAAGGCAGGCAGTCACAGGAAAGATTTCTTTGAAACCATCAGAGGGGGAAAATGCTTAGGAACGCAGACAATAAAATCAGGTTTAAACCAGCTCCTTTATCTAAAGTTAGTTTCATTCTGTAGCGAAACAGTTCGGTGAAAGAATGTCATTGTGAAGTGATAGGTTCCCTTACATTCCCTTTCAGAAGAGCAAACCGTATCACAATGGAAGCAGGAAGAATTGCTGGCAAATCCGGAGTTGATCTATTCTAAATATCAGTGTTGAACTGTATCTAAGGGAAAACGCGGGAGATAATTCAGGATGCAGAAGGTCTATTTATAGCAGGACTATATAAACTGTAGGATATATACACAAAGTTGAATTAAATATGCATGATTAGGAAAGGTGTTTCGAAGGAGAAGGTGTAATCATTACATAGCATTACAACGGATGAACGGATGAGCTTGCAAGAGCTTCCAGGGTGAAGATGAGAAGAATTTTTAAGACACATACTCTTTCTGGTGCTCAAGGCTCCTTTCTATTTTCATCTTTTGCGTATTACGTTACCATTTATATCAGTCAAATTCATCAGCTGAGGATTAGCGGTAGATGTTAGTCTGAATATGAAATTAAAATGAATATGGGATTTTGCTGCAAATAGATTTTTCTTACAAGTTTTAACACTTAAAAAGGCAGACTTGGCTCAGACTTGACTGTCAGCCATATTAGTGTTTGTTTTTACCTGAATAGTGTTTAAAAAAAAAAAAAAAGCTTGCAAACCCTTTCTTCTTGCTAAATTCAGCAACATAGCCGAAATAGAATTTGTTTTATTTAAAACAAAACAACAAACAGAAAAACTTTAAAACAAAGTGCTGAGATGAGAAGATGGGTTGACTACTGGAAAAACAGTTTTGTATTGCAAATCAATATGATGCACTCTCAACATCTTACACGAGGTAAAAGGATCCCTTGTATAATATCAGTAGCGGCTCAGCCATAGCTTACTGAAAGAATCTTTTCCTGGCATCTCAAGGCTTTAATGAGAGTATAAGTAATCAAAATAAGACTTCACAATGGAACCAGTCAGGTTAAAGAGAACAGTGACTTCTAGAAGAATAATATATTATCTGGCAGCTGTGAAAGGAGAGATACAATGTCTGCTTTATAATTCAGGGAGTTTGAGAGATGTGTTTCAACTTTTATATTTTTGGTGCATTATTGCCATTTGTTTTTAAGCACAAGCTTATATGTGTGATTTGTTGGTAATATTCTTGGAAGGAGCTTTTCCACTGCATATTAAATTCCAAAGTGCGTCACAAAAAAGCTTGTATTGGAGAAGTCATGTCTAGAAACTTCATGACGTCTGTTTTGAATCAATTTCTGAGATAGTTTTCCAAAATATAAGGCTCCATATTAGTTACAAATAAGACTTTGCATCACTAAGGATAACTTCAAAAAGATTGGGTATTCTCCTGAAGCTTACTGTCTTTTTTTATAGTTATTGTAGTACAGGGACTTAACCATTGTGCTAAATTCGAGACTAGTCAAATTTGTAGACTTAAATCCTGAGAACTTTGAAGTGTGGTTGAATAAAATTACCTGTGTTGCATTGCTAGCATGTGTAAAACTGAGATGAAGGAATATCCACCAGATTTCCTGTTGATTTTTTTCTCTATTCTTCATTTTTAGACTGTCACTCTACTTCTGGTTCTTTATTTTTGCTGGAACCTTCCTGAATGTGTCTTCTGGAAATTCTCTTTACATCTGTTTCTTAATTAGTAGTCATGAGTAAAGAACAGCTATTTTTAAGTACTGCAAAGAGGTATTCAGCCTTGCAAGAGCAATAATATTTTTTGCTATAACCTGTCTATGCTGAACTGGCAGCATTATTTGTATTAATTATTTTTCATTCTCCAGTTCAGAATTGGATATGTTGTTGTGTTACTAAACTGTGTGGTTGGGAAATGCTTGAAAATAATTTGAAATGTAGTTTGTGAATGAAATTCTATGACTAATGCATAAATCTGGATACTTATTTTAATTTGACCTCAAAATCCTTGCAGTATAGAAGTAAAATGAGGAGTATGCTGCCTGATTGATGCCATTATTTCAGAGGTTTTTCCCTGCAACTCTCAGCTGTGGACTTAGCATCTGGCTCCATTTTCTTTGTCCTGTGTTTTCAAACATAGCAGTACATTATACAACATACTTGGAAAAAATGTATTCCATGGGTGTGAGTAAGTCGGTGAAAGACAAAGCTAAAAGCCAACCTTTTGGGTTGCCTCTTTGTCTTTACATGAGCAGGGACAAAAGTGCCCTAATGTAGCTTTCTGACAGTATTTTTGGGGAGCTGAACTGACTGTAGTATATTTCTTTTATGCATTTTATTCTTTTAACTAGAGTAAGTCCATTGGCCACTTCTCAGGGGCTATGGATCAAAATACACTTTTTGACTTTTGTTTCCATGGTTTCTGGATTTTTTTTTTATATTTGAGTAGTAGAACTTGAAATCTGTGCAGGTTTGGAAATATGCTAGATTAATTTGTGTTAATGCCCTGCACGTGTATAGCATATACTGAGTGTGTCTGTGTATGAGTGTTGAATGAGAGATACCAATCTGTACAAGATTGGACAGTGCAGTTCAAGGTTTTTGAAGATCTTTTCCTTAAATGGAAAAAGACTCAGTCAATAGTTGTACATTATTTGGTGGTGAAACCCAATGGAGTAATACCACAATTCAACTGCAGTTACATGTTATCAGAGTCTGTAACATCTGTGCAAATTATAGAAGGCTTTCAAAACTAAATTAGTTAAGAAAAAAATGCAATCCTGGTTTAGTATTAACAGAAAATACTTGGTAATTTTAAAAA
Source organism: Corvus kubaryi (assembly GCF_017639235.1). Taxonomy (NCBI): domain Eukaryota; kingdom Metazoa; phylum Chordata; class Aves; order Passeriformes; family Corvidae; genus Corvus; species Corvus kubaryi. The sequence continues at coordinate 14,069,568 of NW_024582073.1, forward strand.
AGAGTGAGTCCTGGATTAGAAGTTTTCCTGACTTCTTTTGTTTGTGCATAAAGCTGAAAAAATAGCAGTAAAAATGAAAGTGAAACTGAAGACACCTATTTTCTTGACATCCCAGCAAAAGATAAATGATAGGATAATAAGAAAGATGTAGTTTATTAAAAACAGGTAATGGACATTATAAAAAATACTGTTAAACATGATTCTCTTTCTTTCAGAGATAAATGCCTAAATTGCTCATTCAACACAATAACTTTGAAAAGTGTATTCTGATGGCAGGTTCATCTAACAAAAAAAGCACGGTTTAAACTGGGAATGAACCATTTTCTCATGCCCCAGAGAAGACCAACTAAATAGTTACACAGTAGAGCACAATAGCACAAGTTTAAAGCACACGCAGAAAATGGGCAAGATATTATTGTTGTATCTTATTTTAGAGGAAAACCTCATGTACAGATTGGGAGTTACAGTAATGGCCACAATGAACTAATGCAGTTCAGTGCTTTATACACAAGATGAGATTTTCAAAAATACAGTTTTGTTCACGAGAAAATGTCAGTAGTTCTAGCAATGTGTTCTGAAGGAGGAGGGCAGGGAGTTCTTAGCTGGTCAAATGTTCATGTGGTCTAAGCAGAAATGTAAAAGTGCAGGGTTTGCATTGGAATGAGAATGGGGTCATCCACCCTTTGTACTCATCATCAGGGAAGCAGAACCTTCTTCCAGAGAGACCATAGGAAATCAATGAGTACACTTTGCTAGTGTAGAGATAAATGTGTACTGCAGAAGGGTATTAAATATAAAAGGGCAGCAGTAAAATGATTTACTGCATGAGGCAGTGGAACTTTCTTTTGGTCACCTAAAAGGCAATTTTCATTTTTTGATAACATAATTATATTTTTTTAATACTAATAACTAAAAAAAGCTGGCAAATCAGCTATTTTACATGGATTTGAGCTATACAATGTAAGCTAGAAAAGGCTTGATGACAAATGGAAGCTTATTTACAAATATACACTTTTTAAAATATATTATCTGGACCTTATAATTTAGATCATAATGATCTGATCTGACTTACCAAAAGTTAATGGGTTTTTTAACGTTTTTTTCCTGAGGCAGTGTGGATGCTTGTGATCCAGTTTGTCTCGCCGTGACCAGAAGGTATCACTGAGGGATACCAGCACAACGGATGCACATAGGAGAGAACCTGACGTACATTTAGGTGTAGAGGCTTAATGAAATGTGGAAGAGCAGGTGCACAGTCCTAATGTGTCGGTGATTTTTTAATTTCCTATGATGTGTCTGTTTGCTGTGTGAGCAAAGCTCCTTGTACATTTAAAACGTATAGGACTGTAAAACTGCTGAAAAGGATAGAAGCCAAATATTTCTACAGTATTTTTTGTCTCAGACTGTTCCCTACAAGTGGCAGTTAAGATTCTCCTTCTGCAACATAGCTGTGTGTTACTCTCTCCTCTCTAAAGGTAAAATTAAGGTGAAGAGAGATTAATAGCAGAGCGACCCTTGCTCTGAGTATAGCACTTGTGACACTGGTGCTAATTTTGGAAGGAGAAGTTGGGTATTTGCGGTTCCACGTGAACTCACTGTGACCCAAAATGATGAGAGGTGTGTCTATGCTAGCACTTTCCTTGAAGGCAGGAGTGTGCTGTGTTCATCCCTACGCCTCTGTGCTTTGGTTAGTGTTGTAGGCTGATCTCATTGCAATTGAACAGAATTCCTTTTGGATAAAGCTGGACTGCGAGATGTGTTCCAGGAGTACCCCTAGTGCATTTGAGCTATGAATTGATATTCAGCTAATGAGATGAGACCAGATCTAGGATGAAGTTAAATAATCAAGCCGTACCCTGAAGTGCATGGTGCAGAGCATGTAGTGTAGATGTCGGCTCCTCGGCACCAGCTGTCTGACTCTTCCAGTTTTACAGTTCTGCAGTACTTGCTTGGGTAGACAGCCCCTGCATCCAGTTGAGTTTGCCTAGCAGAGAGTGCATGGAAGCCTGTATTTGGGAAGCTGGTTGGAGACTTGTGGCTAGAACGGGTCACCTGACATGCACCTTTATGTTGCAATCATAAAGCTATTATTCTTTCCCTCAAAAAGGGGTAGTTTGTGCTGGCATGAAGAGGAAAGGTTCGTTTGATCACTTGTAATATAACACATGAGCGAGTAAGAGGCACTGGTACTTTGGCTTGCAAAAGCTCTCCACATTTTTAACCCATTTTATTATTTGCAAGAGCAATTTAGTTCCTAATGTTAACAATGAGTGATTATGATTCTGTACTTCCGTTTACAGCACAAATTAGCATTTTGTTTTCCATTACAGCTTTTGAATGAGGAATTTAATGTATAATTTGCTGCAAATAGATGTTATCATCTCTTTGGATGTGAACAACCACATAAACTTGAGCAAATGATAAAAATGGAATCAATTACTTCTCAAATGGAAGTAGTTTACAAACTTTCACAAACAAAATGGCAATAGTTGGTGGTTATTGTAACAAATAATTAGGTTTTTTTTTAAACAACATTTATTGAATTCTATTGACAATTTACTAATTGCTTATAGAATATTTAATCATCCCCCTCACAAAATACATGCCAGAAAATGTATGGATTTTTTTAACTGTAGATTGCCTCTGTCCTTGTGTGGAGCTTTTCTCATACTGTTACAGGTATATTCGCCTGTACAGATGTTCCAGAAGGGTAGCACTGAACCACAAATCATGCTGCTGCTGATTACAGAGCTTCACAGTATTCTGGAATTAGTAGATTAGGATTGAAATTGTGGAGGAAGGAAGAATTAAGAGTATGTGTTGTAGACTGTATCCAAATTCTTCTGAACGTGATGTGAATTTTTCTGCCACTTTTGACCTCGTGATCTATGTCCTGCTTATTAGAAAGATAAAGAAGAGAAGAGACATTATTACAGTTGCTAGAATGAGTGAATGCTGTCAGTCTCTACTGTAGGGGAAGGTAATATCTTATACTTTAATGAGTTTCCTAGTTTGAATTTCACAAAGAAAGTTTTCTGCTGTCAGTTGCTGCGATCTGTTTCTCTATTATACAGAGTTATTCATACTTGGAAAAATACCAATTCACAGACAAAGTCAGTGTGAGAAACAGTTCAGAATCGCGCTCAATCTCTTCCCATTGCAGAGACTTTCTCATATCACTAAAGGATGTAATCCAAATGTCATTTTCAACCCCTTCCTTTCAAAGAGGCTGTGTCTAAATTCTGATGATTTTCTGCATACTGGCTTGCATATCTGTTTATTTCTGATCCCCTAAAGCTCTGACCTTAAAGTCACCACCTATATCGTTTCCTGCCACTGTGAATTAATCAGCCTTTTTCTCACAGTCATCCCCAGTAACCCCATTGTATCCATCCATTCTGTACACAATATAAGCCCTGACTGGACATACTGTCTTGATTGCCCCTACCTACTCTCTTACCCTTATGTAGAAATACAAATTGAAGTCCATACTTTGTCTCATTTAGTACTTTAGATTTTACACCTCTTGTCCTTTTAAAGACTTTGCATAATTTAGTTTTTCCCTGCTTACTATTAATACCACCTCTTTTTGTTTATTATTGATGCTGGATTTGATGCTTGCTGGGTTGGTTCCCTGAACAAACACTTCGCTATCTCACACTTTCTCCTTTGACTTACTGAAGTCATGAGCCCATTGAGATCACGAAGGCTTTCATCTACCTGGTGTCTTGAAAGCCATTGTTGTCTAATTACTAAAAATGGGTATTTTTATTTTGCACTTGGAAAACTGTGGAACAAACTGACCAAACCCCCATTCATCACTCTGCTGCATTTCACTCTGTTCATTTGTTGCATGTTTCTTTAGGTTGGTGCCTGCTGCCATACTTGGATCAGTCTGTTGATCAGATAAACAATAGCTTTTTATTCTTCTCACAATTAAAAAAAGACTAATGATGTATTTTCTCATTTGCTTCACTCTACCAAACATTGAAGTAATTAAGGGAAAAAAAAAAGACAGAATGGGAAGAGTATGCTTGCAATTCAGGGTCCTGTATTCGGCCTTCTAGTCTTCTTTTGAGACCAGGGAGCTGATTGTTTAAGATGGAGCTTTTTCCTAATTTTATTTTTGAGGCAGCTGTTGGTTGTGATATTTTACTTTGTCTTCTCATTTTGACCAAAAGTCTGTTTATTTGTTTGGCCCTTTTTTTTTCTTTCAGAGCAAACTGACTTGGGCTAGAGCAGAACGTCAATGCTATGACACTGCATGTTTGCAGTGAACTTTTTTGAAGCTTACAATGTGTGTCTGGTGTAATGATTCCTGAAGGGCTGATTTGCACACATTTTAGGAATGTGTGCATGGCTTCATAAAACATATCTACTGTTGTCGCAGGCTCCCTGGACACAATGTCAGAGGTTTATTTGGATTGTAAAAACTCACAAACTCACTCCAACAAGATAATTTATTTCAACCATTTCTTTTCCTTTTCTGTTTCTTTTATACATTTTATTTTTTGAGCCAGCACATTGTGAATTGATGTATCTGCTAAACTTTGACTTGTCATTCATGATGCTTCTTACTATATCTGCCTGCTACCTCTCTGTCTCATAGTTTGCTTAGGCCTTGATCCAGCAGACCACTTAATTGCTCAACAGTAAACACTTGAAGTCAAGGGAAGTGCTTACAGGTTTAAAGTGAATGTGTGGTGTATTGGACTGGGGCCTTAGACAGCTGTATTTTGAGGACAGAGAACTTGGCTTCCATCTTGTTTGTCAAGTACTTGCCATGCTTTGGAAACATTATGAATGTTGATGGTAATTATGGTGGTGGGAGCAAGAAAGCAGTGAGGTGTTCAAGGAGACCTGGTCATGGTAAAGGAAATCTGCCAATTCTTCCTTGGCAGTTCAGTCTCTTTGTTTTTAAAATGCATTTACAAATAAAAGATGATTCCTCTTCTCCTAACCAAAAAGCTGTGTGATTAAATGAATAGGTGGTGCTCTAAAATGCAAAATTATGTCAGAAAGCCTTCCATGAAATGTACTTGAGAGTGGGAAACTCCAGGTTTAAAGAAAAGGGAAAAAAAAAGATGGCTGTAAACATGTAGTGGTAAGAAAAAAGAGATTGTAAGTAGGACATGCATACACTTTATTTAAGCCATGTGAAACAATGCGAAAATGAACTACTGACCAAATAAATTAGCAAAACAAAAGTAAGGTTGCACTCCCAGCCTTTTTTTATTTTCATCCAAAGACTGTTAATTGCTGGAGGATTAAAATAATTCATATTCAAGGATAGAAAGTGATTAACAATATGCAGAGCTTGGATGCTCCAGCTATACAAGAGACAGTGAAAGGAATACTTTTCTCTCTGTGTGATGTCAAAGCCAAAAGGGGGGGGGGGCGGAGAAAAGGAGGGGGTCGTGGCTCTTTGATGTCACTTACAGAATAAAAATAATGCTGTAAAAGAAATGGCATAATCTTTTCCTATTTATCTAAGTCCTTTTTTTTCCTAAGGAGTTAGGGCAGCATTGTTAATTGATTTTTCTGACGCTCATAATAACAGCTGTATTAAAAATAATTTACAAAGAATTTTTTTCCAGAAGCTGAGCCCTGCAGAATCTGTTGTAGCAAAGTGGTTAGAGAGTGGATTATTGTACATCACTGTTCTCACATAATTATAATCTGCTTGATTGGTAAAATGCATGTTGTGCTTTTGCATTGTCCATTTTCAACCAGTGGTGTCTTTCCTGTAAGATTTGCTGGTTTAGTAGTAATAGCGTCAGGATCTCTCATGCCCTTTCAGTATAAATAAAGGTTGTCCTAACAGCTGCTCAGATTGTGCTGGCATAGTAGCCATCTTTGCTGGAGTGTCAGTTTTTGGCTAGAGTATTTTAATACACTGGGGCTTTTCTGTGGTTACCACTGGTTGAATCGTGTCCTGCTGTGAAAACAGATGTGTGGCTTTTTTGGGAAGTAAAGTTAATTAAGGAAGGTTTGTGAATTGGTTCTTTTTTAAATTAATACTTAATTTAAAAAAAATATTTACTGTGGGGTTAGAGGATACCTTTAGAAAAGAAATTGGTTTTTTTAATAAACATGAGCTTGGACAGATCAATACAAACAGCATTATAAGGAAAATTTTGGTGATTTCCCTGCCAAAAAGAACCTTTCAATTGTACATTAACTTTAAAAACAATGTTAAAAATGAAAAGAAGAAATACTTACTCTTTGCAATGGTAACTAATAAAGTTGAGACAAAAAAGGTAAATAAAAATGGCTAGTTTATCTTGGTGCATATTGTGTATTAATATTGCTATCTTGCCATTTTGTAAGGCAGCTCACAGTCTTTTTAAATCTGTATGGGCCAACACTTAACACACATCTCATTAATTTTTTTGTTTTCTTCATCTTTGACTTTCATCTTTCAAAGGAATGCTCTAGGTAAAAACTGGAAAATATTTGCCATGTTTCAGATACTATTTTCCCTTTTGTTTTTAGTATAGTGATTTGTACCTTTAACATTGATGTCTGTCTATTTTTAAGTCTGCTGGTAGGCACAACCCAGTTTTGTGGAAAAGAGAGCTTTTCATGTAAAGAAACTTTTCGTTTTTTGATTCTTTTCTTACTTTTCTTGTTCTTGATTGTTACATAAAATACATGGCAAAGGATGGAAAAACCAAACAGCAGCAATTGCTGTTAAAATTAAAGAAAAATTAAATTGGATAAATTGCAAAAGTTGCTGTCAAAAATTAAACAAGCAAACTTGTTTAATTTATGTTACTCTTGTTGCAAAGAAATGTCGTATGAAATGGAAACCTGTTCATTAAAGCATCCTGAAGTGAGGATGTTGTCCCTGTGCATATGCTGGGGCTGCACAATGTATGGCACAATGACACCCTACGTGTACAGAAGTGTCTCTAGAATTACCACTACACCTTCATGTCTGAATGAACTATAAACTCACTGAGGAGCATTCAACTTCCCTAAGACTACTGCAGCTGTAAAATAGCAATGCAAACAGGGGAAAAAAAAAAGATCGTTATGCATATATTTTGCTTCTTTTTTTTCACATGGGACAAAAAGAATATTTGGAAAGATCATGGAGACACCATTATAAAAAAGTTACGCTTGTGGAGATCACAAAACATATGTGTCCATGAAACAACTGAGCTTCTCCCCTGAGTAGATTGAACTATAGGACTTGGTGCTTTGGAGGTAATCCCTCTTAGAGAGTGTCCATGAAAGGTTTTGCATGTTTGGAAGAGTATGTTGCCTATCTAGGATTTACAGAGGATGAGGAGATGATGTTCTTCTAGTTGTTTTAGGTGTTTTCTGTAAGGGACATTGCCCATTACTTGAGCAGAATGAGTGTCTGTTGGATTAGTAGTTGCCCAGGAGTACTAAAGGATGTGGCAGTGCTACCTGCAGTGCAGGCCTTAACATGTTAAGTTCCCATTTTTGGATATAATATTGCCAGATGTTACCTGTATGAACTGGGTTTTGCCACAATTGTATGTCTCAAGCAAGGTTTTTTGTTTGGTTGGTTTTGTGCCTTTGTGTTGGGGTTTTTTTTAAATGCAGGTATCAAGAACTGTGATTTTACTGTCTTCAGAAATGTTACTAGATTAAAAAAAAAAAACATGCAAAATTTCATACTACAATATATGATTAAATCTTGTTACCAGGAAAGGCAGTATAAAGTAGAGAACTGTTTTTTTAATAGATTTGTTATTTTTATTTTTTCTCAGTGAAGAGTTATTAAGTATAAGACAAAAAGCAAACAAGAGAATAAAAGGACTGGCATATTGAGAATATTTTACAAAAATATTAATTCTTTTGTAGTTTAAAAGATGTAAAGCAAAGTGGCAGCAAAAGTCAGAGCTGTATTTGATTAGAAATCAAAAGGTTATTAATAGTGCTGATTACTTCAGCTTAGTTATATCTGCTCTAGTATTACTCCTATTTGTTTGCAACACTAATCAAGCTCACTGTAAGCCCTTATCTTTGACCAGCCAGAAGAAATCATAAAAGGAAATAATTGTTTAGCAAGAAAGACTTTGATAACAGCATGACTCTTGTGTGGGAGACAAGGAGATAACACCGAATGAAATGATATAACCAAGGTAGCTAAGGTGATAAATTCTCTAGCTGTCTTGTCCTCAGCAGTAAAATATACAGCAAATTAAAGATGTCTTTTCAAGAATCGTTTTAAGAATTGATCATATTTGTAATTTGCATGTTTCACATTTGCACGTGTAGAGGAAACAGAGGAGATTTGGTTTTGAGAATAATACGATTTTGTAAAGCCACAGATTTAGCCAGAGTTTGACCAGGTGATTCAGCCACAACTTACTATTCAGTTATCTCTCTGTTGAATTGAAAACTGTGCTTAGTGTTTGAATTTGATTTGAGCAAAATATTTTACGAAGTATAAGTATTTATCTGAAGGAAGGCACCAAGCATTCAGTAAAGCTTTTGCTACTTACTGTATTGGTTAATCTTTCTCATTGTTTCCTTTCTTTAGAAAGTCCTGTTTTTCTTTAGAGTTGTTCAGAATTAATTTTCTGGGCAAAAGTTCTCTTTATGACTTGACCTGGTAGGTTGGGAAGTCCATCAGTGTGTTTTTGTTTCTGCCTCCAAAAAACACTTGTACTCAAGACACCAGTGTGTCTTGTTTCTTTTAAGCTATCAAAGTGACCTCTCTAAGACTCTTAACAGAGGACATTTTTTGTAGACTTCAAGTACATTTGCATAACCTCTCTGTTTTCCTTCCAATTTTTTGATATCCCTTCAGGAAAATCTGATGCCAGAAGCATGAGGTGGTATTTCAGTGTTGGTCTCTACACTGCTGTCAGTACTACAGAGAAGAATTCACTTGCCTGCTTCTCTTCGTTATGTTCAAGGTTCAGATTCATTGTTTTTGCTGCAATATCACAAAGGCAATTCACATTGAGTGATTTCTGTACTTCAGTACTGCGTTAATTGAATCATGGCTATCCAGGATATAGGCTACCACCCTGTATGTATGTTATATTTTCTGTTCAGTGATCTGCACCTTAGTACTTTATTTTATCCAAATAGGCTCAAGAGCGAGCAAGCAAGGAAGAGTCAAATCCATGTATTTTAGCATCAGTGATTGCCTGTAGTGGTTTCAGCATGGTGTAATCTGCAGTCAGGTGTGCTGAGGAAGTTACCATGCCACCTTTGTGGCATGTTCATGTTCACCTTTACTGCCCCATTGTGTTAGTGTGACTTTGTGACACAGAGGCCCTCCATCCAAACTGTCAAGCTTAACTGCTCACTCATTTGCTCCCTAACCTGGTTCTTTCAAAATGACCTAAATTAATATAAACACTGAAAAAAATTCTGCTGTTACGAATCTTAACAACAGCAAGCAAACCTGCCTTTATTTTGAAAGAGTTTGGGTAGAGTACAGTACTGATGTGCTGTCATGCTGGGTGATCATCAAGAAGTGATGATGAGCAACTAGAGGTCTGTAGGGGTGGTAGCCTGGGTCAGCTGCAGCCTCGAGAGACTCTCTGAATTCAGCCTGTTTGCTGTAAAAGCACTGAATTGGGAGAGGTACTAAGTAAGTAAGAATGAAGAGCTTTTTCTGGGAAAGATTTGAGATGAAAACAGAGCTTCTTTTTTTCAGTAGATCTGGATTTTTCCTCACTGAAGAGCTATAGATAATGAATCAGCTTTCTGTAGGTGTGTGTTGAGGTGGTGATTTTTATTTTTTCCCCTGCCCATTTTCAAGGAAGTAATGATTTTGAGTGATGAGGTTTATTAAGCTCAGCTTCAGACATCTTAAATAGGACTGACTTTCAGCAGCTAATTGTTTAGTATTTACTGAATTTTTTGGGCTTTTTGAACAAACAAATCTTAAACAACCAGAATCAATGTCTCTTGACATGCATGCCTCTAGTATTTAATGTGTGAAGACAGCTTGCAGCCACATTTCAGGGAAAGCTATATGGAAACCTTGCTGGGCTGGATTATGCAGAGAATTGCCAGTAGTCACAGAAATTGATTACTGGAAGTGATGTCTCTTTTTAATAATGTATGCTATGATGTTTGTGAATCACAGACAGGACTTTGAAGACCTGCTGTATAAGTTTTTGAAAACAAACCTAGCATGGTCAGTTTCTTATGTAGTTCCACAGTGCAGGGCTCTGTTTCCCAATCTGATTTGATGACATATATTTTGTTTGCAGATTTTTATAAGCTGAAACTGAATTCTGGAACAGGCCTGTCCTGATATCTGTGTTAAACTTCTGTGAGATAAAACAGCCTGAAATAATTCCCTATAAACTGTCAATGACCACCAAGAGTTTTGATTTGGCAGTGATGACTGTATTTAGAGCTGAGCCCAGAGGACTTAGGGTAACATTTGTCAAAGGCTTGTTTTCTGAAGGTGCATGGATGTGAGAAGTAAGGTGCCTTTCAGACTTTAGTTAAGTTCTCGTAAAATATGTAGTGCTGTGTAGGAATACTTGAGTTAGTTTAAAATTAACTAGCTCAAATAACAAAGGCAACAGAGACAGGTTGCACTTCAGTCTTCTAGTGGATTAGTTACTACAGGTTGGCAAGCGTGTCAGTACCTTCATTGTGTCTGCTGTCCAGATCACAGGATCACAGCATCATTAGGTTGGAATGGACCTCTGGAGATCATCTAGTCCAACCCCCCTGCCAAGGCAGGGTTGCCTAGAGCAGGTGACACAGGAACTCATCCAAGTGGGTTTTGAATGTCACCAGAAAGGGGAGACTCCATGACTTCTGGGCAGCCTTTTCCAGTGCTTTGCCACCCTCAGTATAAAGTTCTTTCTCATATTGATGGAACTTGGGTTTTAGTTTATGGCCATGGCTCCTTGTCCTGCTTCTGAGAACTACTGCTCAGACTCAGAAAAGAGTCTGACACCATCCACCTTGGAGATAATTGTATGCATTGATGAGGTGCCCTCTCAGTCTTCTCCAGACTAAGCAGGCCCAGCTCCTGCTGTCTCTTCTCAGAAGAGAGATGGTTCAGACCCGTCATCATCTTTGTGGCCTCCACTGGACCCTCTCCAGTAGCTTTTTTCTTGTATGGAGAAGCCCAGAACTGGGGACAACACTCCAGATGTGGCCTCAGTAGAGCCAAGGAGTGGGGCAGGATCATCTCCCTCAACCTGCTGCCCACACTCTTCCCAATGCACCCCAGTATCCCATTGGCCCTTCTGGCCACAAGGGCACTGCTGGCTCATGGACTTACATTACCTGAAGAAAAAAGGGTTGTTGACAGGTCTGGGTTTTTTTTTAAATTTTAAAAAATTGTTAATCTATCTTAAAGCCAAAATAAATGTACACATTGAAATGCCTATTTTATGTTAATTTAGATGTATTTGTCTATGTAGTAAACCTAAATACTCTACTGTGAAGCATTAGAAATTCCATCTACAACATTTTCTACAATAACTTTCATATGTGTGCCTTAATGAAGTTCTTAATGTAAGAGAGGTGACTACTTTTGTAATGTGAAGTACACAGATTTCAAATGAGCAAATGAAACAGAAGAGATATACATCATAAAAGTAACTAACAGAGTTAACTTAAAGAGTGGCAAAGCATGTTTAAAAGAGTCAGGTGTAATCAGTGCTCTGGTAGAGGAGAGTACAGAAATTTCCATTTTTATAAATTTAACTCAAATGGAAGGATTATCAACCATTGGAGCAGGCTTCCAGGGGAAGTGCTTGAGTCACCATCCGTAGAAATATTTAAAAGATCTGTAGATGGGGTGCTTAGGAACATGATTTACTGGTGGACTTGGCAGTGCTGGGTTGGTAGTTAGACTTGATCTTAATGGTCTTTCCCAGCCTAAATGATTCTATGATTCTATGAAAGTTTCAAGCATTGTCCTGCTGTTTCTGTATTTCTTGTCCTCCCCAGTAACTTCCTTTTAAGGAATAGCACAATATGTGGCATTTAGTATGTGTTTAATCTCTCTTTTGTTTTTAAATAGATCTTCAACTGGTAGCAGCTTTAAGAATTATGTGAGGAGAATTCTAGAAATAAAAGCAAATGAGAGAAGACAATGTAATGATGCTTTATACTTACAGATAAGTTTTCTGTTATTTGGAAACTCGAGGTCTCTTGCTTTTGGTTGCCAAATGTTAGGCTGATTGCTTTCAAGGTGAAGCTGTACTATGCTGCTTTGAACTGATACCGCATGATTAGGGTAATAAATAAGTGCCACTTAATTGGAACAGGCCTGATCAGAAGACATTCCAGGTAACTGATTTAAGCCAAACAATACTTAATTGCAGTGAATGTTGCTTAATGGGTATGATAATTATGTGCATTGGGGATACCTTCAAATGATTCATTGGTGGTTGGGTCTTTTGTGTCTGCCTCACTGTTGGCTCTTTTTCCTGTTGCTCAGAACAGCTTTCAGTGTCTTCATAAATAGCCGTGATTCATTCAGAAAGCAGATAAAACCATGGTTGGCTTTTAATAAATCAGCAGTTTAAAATCAGCTTATTTAAAATCATGATGTTACTAATGATTTTTGAGGACTTTTTAATACTGTTTTCAGAATTTGGAACTGTTGGGTTTGCTTTTTCCATTTTCTATGTGATCAGGAATGTTAGAAATTGAAATAAGAAAAACCAAGTCACATAATTTCTTGGCTTCTGGATCAAGGCAGGCTCTAACATAATGAGACTTACTAAATCGTAGAAGTTGATATGTTCTCTGCCCTTGGCAAATAATTGACTTGCTTTAGTTCTGTCATATATTCTTCCCAAGATTGCTTGTTTTCTTCTGCACGAACCTACCTGATGTGTTGCAAAATACGCTTTACAACTGGGGAACCCTCCAGCTTTATAGTTGTACAAAGATAAAACCAGGTCCTTTTCCCACTCATTCTCAAACTTTGGCATGCAAATGCATATTTGCACCTTCGTTATTTAGCTTTGGTCTGTCTACCTTCTCTGCTGGTTTATTATATCATCAGAATGGGATGCTGATGTTTTCAGCTTCAGCTGCTTTATGTCTGTCTACTTTTTCCATATGGATTTTCATACTTCTACACTGATTTTTTTTGGGCAGACCTGGACATACATATATATTTTTAATATTGTGGAGAGATGTAGTGTTTTCTGATTTAATCTGGCAGACAAGAATTTGTTTCTGATGCTAACATAAAAATTCATTTTTAATTCAAAAAATCTCATGCTTCCATATTTTTCAGTTTTCTGTCTTGCTTATAGAGTGAACATGTTGGATTAACAGAAGTAAAAATGTTTCACTTTAAAAGGCTTAAAATATTTCCATTTATTCTTTCTAGGTTAATGAGTGCTTTTATGTTCTTCCCCCCTGCACCCCCATCTTACTACATCCAGCCTACATGGGGGTAGATTTTGACAATGGCTCCTGCAAGAAGTGATTTCCAGTGACAGGAACATGTTGAAGACATTTTCATTATTTAAAAAGCAGACACGTTTCTCTGTTAGCAAATTTGCTGCACGTATGAGAGTGGGACGGTGTTTTTATTGTGAACTCGAAGAGCACTATATTACAGAATCACAGAGCATTCTGAGTTGGAAGGATACCACAAGGATCACCAAGTCCAGCTCCTCAGTGAATGGCCCACATAGGGATCAAACCCATGGCCTTGGCATTATTAGCACTATGCTCTTACCAGCTGAGCTAATTCCAGGGCTTTAACAAGCATTTTCAAAACTGAAAGGATCCTCCAGGTTTGCAGGATTATACTTCCTCTGTCCTTTCATTTCTCATCATCTCTTTCCTTTTGGAATACTTAAGGAGGAAATTTAGGATGACACATAGGAAAGGTGGCACAGGAAATTTTGTTGGCAAAACCAGAACTACGTGTCTCCAGAGAGCCAAAGCTGTCTTTGTTGATTTCAGCCACAAGCAGTCAACATATTGTATCTTAGCTATTTATTTAAAGTTGTTGAGAATATTTAATTTCATTTACTTTGTATGAAAAAAAATTAGAAATATGAAACATTATCTGTGTTGTCCATACAGATGTTTATAGGGATGTTGAGAAGCTCTCAGATATTGTCTAAACAACCTAATTCATATGCCAGTACTTTAAAGAAGGCATAGTTAATAACTGTTTGGCATAGTTAGTTTATTTTCTTCTCATTACACCTTTAAAATGGCAGACAGCATTTTCAAAATGTCTCTCTATTTTGGTGCTTTTATTATGCTTCCACCCTGCCTCAAGATTCACTAAAGGTGTTGATTTGCAGTGGGTAGCAATCATGTGTTTTCACGAAGTCTAGGCTTCTTTAAAGGTTGATACCATTTCCCTGTAGAAATTAGAAATGGAACCAAAATTACTTAAAAGACACTTAGCAAGATCACTTAGCTCAGGGAATTTGATGTCGTTAAAGCATATTAGTGAGATCTAGACCCTTGTTTTGCTAGGCATTGTACTTACTAATATAATCTCTTTTAAGTCAAGGACTCACGTTAAAAAAACCCAGACAAGTAAACGAAAAAATAATAAAATCATAAAACTAATTTAAATCATAAATCCAATATTGCCCATAAAATAGCCTATTATTTTAGTTCTCTGATGTATAAAGAAACACACATTTTTATCACAGCATGACTTTCACTTCAGTGCAACATAAATGCAATTCTTTCATCAGTAATTTCCATATATATATACACAAATCTTGAAGTAAAAGCAGTCATAAAACACACCTGAATTAGATTTGTTGACCAGTCTACAGAATATATATACTTCTTCTGAGTAACTGGTTTTATAGTTTTTCCCTTTTGCTGTACTAAATATTATGATTAAGGACAACAAGTAATTTTAAATATTTTGAGTAAAATTATGAATAGTTACAATGTTTCTCATTCAGTAACAGATTTTAAAATAAAGGTCACAATTTTTAGAGAGTTAAAAAATAAAATAGTTTGTTTTAAGCCAGCAGAACTAGAAAATAGTTGTAATGAGTTTCAAATCTGGTCATCAGGCTAGAGTACAGTTGATGTAGGTGAAGTTGGCTGACTTCTGCTGAGGACTTCCCCCACTGCCTGTATGAGAATTAGAGTTCCTTCACTTGTGGGCACGTAGTGGAGCTATTTCAATGAAATGCTGAAATTTAAAAAAAAATGTTTTCAGACTCTGTATTGAATTCTGTCCCATATTGGTTGGAATAGCTGTTGAGACTGGAAGTTACCTGGCTCATCCTGATGGCTGTGGCTTCTTGTGTAAGGACAAAAGAGAGAAATGACATAAGGGTGCCCAAGGTTGCACCAAACTGTGTTACAAGATGTAGTCGAATAGCAAATGGTTGTTTTTGCCTGGCTGTCACTGTTTTTAAAGGGTGCTTTAAGACCTCTCACCCAAAAGGGGGTGCTTCCATCTTTCTTATCTTCATCCTACACCTGGATAGTTGATTGCTGAAGTGTTGCTGTGAGGGAATGCCGGCAGCCATGACTACAGGTCACTGAGGCTGGAGCAGAGGTGCTGTTTCCATCACCATGCTCCATCTCTTGTCTTACAAAGCGGACAGGAGCACAGTGTTTCTCACTTGTGCTATTGCTGACATGGTTGTTCCAGGATCTGAAGGTGCTTGTTTTTTTATATCCTTCATAATGTTTCTCTTTTTATCCTCCCCTGTTGTCACAGTTCAGGCAGGAAGAGTGGCTGCCCAGAGGACCCTGCGGTGTGACTGGTACGTGCATGATGTGTGTGGTACCTGGCAGAGCTGTGCGCACCGGGGTGGACAGTGTGCATTGCTCAGCTGGGACCCCTTATTCAGAGGAGAGGTGACTGCATATCTTCATGGGGGGTGGTGGGGGAAGAGCAGATAATAGGAGTTCTTTGTGGGTTTCAGCTTGTTTACTGTAGGAATTGTAGCTGGGTAGAGCCTTTTGAAAGCTGTGTTACGTGAGAGAAGGTAAGTGCTCTCATGAAACACTAATAAGGATGTAAGAGAAGACACGAAAGGGCCATGTGGAAAAAATGGACAAATGGGCCATCTGTAATATTAGAGACACTACTGCTAGATTCTGGTAGTGTTTCTAAAGTCATAAATTGATAATGCTGTTAGTGTTAGATGCCAGAACTGCTGCTGGTGTCCAACAGCAGGAGTGATTTTCCCACTGAGAGAGAGAGTTCTGCTGTCCCTGTGGAGAAAAGTGTAATAAAAATATGGAAACCAGTGAATTATGTTGTTGTTTGGAAAATACTGACATATATCTTACACAATGCCTGCACTGTTGCATTTCAAACGTTCAGATATGTAACCTAGAGCAAATTAGGAGAGTGTATTGGACTGTTTTGTGTTAGGCACTAAGATGGTATGTAGAAGGGCATAAAAAGGAAGGGAAAGGGCACCAACAAAGTATTTGAGCTGTTGGTAGATAAAGGACAAGTAAGAGTGATGTCACCCCTCAAGTAGCAGAATGCAAAAATTGTCTTTTCCTTCATGGAAGAACACAGCTCTGCTTAGTGGTATTGTTTTCTTAAGTAGCAGAGCCAGGCATACATGGGCACCCTCTTAAAATGGGACACTCGCAAATGCCAAATGAGAGATAGTACCTGCCTGGTAGAACTCAGCCTGCAGGTATTCTAGAAGATGCGACGGGTGAGTGCAGGCAGGTAGGGAGGTGTAAGGAGACATTGAAACAGTCATCTCTAATCTCTGTACTAATGTATTGGTCCTGCTGTGAAAACAGGGCAGAGACCTGTGCTCCTGAGGATTTTGTGCTGCTTATAGCAGTTGTTTTCTCTTTGGCATAGGTGGAGATGCTTGGGGGATGTGTCAGAACTGCTCAAGCTGCTTTTAGAAAGAGTTTTGACAGAGCCCCGAGACTAAGTCAGCACCTACTTGTACCAACGGTATGACTAAGACTTCTGTCAATATAATAAATGCCTCAGTAAGGCAAGCAAAGTTGGTGATACGTCATAGGACAACAGGTGAAATAACAGCTTGAGGTCTCTGTACTCTCAGAAAAGTATTGAAGTGACTAAGAATAATTTGTTTGTGGTCATATATACTTTAGAGCAATGAATCAGAGCATTTCACAAACACTGTGTAGTGTAAGTGTATCCCTTTGCAACTTGAACTTCTGTTGTTCTAAACCAATGTGTCTAACTTTACAGAGGTGTCTTACATATATCAACAGTTGTGTACTGTAGAAATGCTGTCTGGCTCCCAAGAGAGCAGTCTCAATTAAATCAGGCAGGAGAACATCACTTTGGATCATAAACTATGTGCAAAACATAAAACCATTAAGACTTTTCCAAAAGTTTTTTATACAAACAAGTAACAAGGTAGAGTAGTGAATAGATTTGATTCCATTTCAGACTTTTGTAAACAAATAAATTGCACCCCCAATCTGATAATCTGGTAATACACAAAAAATCCTATCAGCATGCATATTCTTTTTGCTATTTTCTCGATTAGGTAAAAAACTTTCAACTTTGTTCATGTTTATAGGAGGTAAACTCTTTGCATTTTGAACCTGACAATGTAGTGTTACACAAAGAACCAAGTTAATTCTGGGATATTCTCGTACTAGGAAAGGGTGAAAATACTGTGTGCTTGACAGCAGATAATCTGGTGACATTTGGGTAACTTTGTTTACCACTCAGGAGGTCAGTGCAAGCAGCTAAGCAGTTGGTTCCATGTACAAATAAGTAGATCCCATGTGGCTAAATGACAGTGACAGAGCATTGCAGATTGGGCCTCATTTTTCATTTCCTGCTTTTAGAATAGTTCCATTCAAATCCCTTCTTTTTTTTAGGATTTGATATATTGCAACCCATGTGTTTGGGAGTTAAATAATGAATATCTGTGAAAATTAGGGATAAGCAAATGAAGTGGAGAGGATTTGGAAAATGTAAAATGGTTTTTAGATTCACAGAATTTATGAATTTTTTGAAAATATTTTTTTACTCCCAAGAAAAAGCACTATATTATGTCCAAGAAACATCAGTTGTGGCAGGGAATGGGGGGGGCGTCAAGGGGAGAAGAATAGTTTTATCTGAATAAAAGTTCTGTGCAGATGCTGAAGAAAACGAAAGATGATGTTGCATGGCAGAATTAATCTGTTTCAGCAAGTATATGTGCTGTAGATGGAGTAGCAGCTGAATTGCTGTAGAAATTAATTTGCTCCACACAGAATAAGTTGAATAATTTACTAGAATAAACATGCAGGGCCATGATGGGAAGCCATCTATTCAGTGTGTCTGTAAAGGGACAAAAAATGAAAGTAGTCTTGTAACTTGCTCTTTGCAAGCAGAGAGGGAAGGCATAAGAAGGTTTCTTGGGCTGTGTTTATGACAGGGTGGAGAAGCAGGATGGAGAGTAGCCACTCTGCACTCTGCCATCTCGAGCAAATATGGGTATCCAGGAACATGGACTCGCCAGCTCTGGCACCTGATGATGTAAAGGAAGGGAGTTTAGTGTTCCTCCTCATATCAGTGGGTGTTTCTTTTGCTTGGGGAAAGGAAGAACTGGAATCTCAAGAAATCTGTCCCTGGACAGTGTACTGTTTACACAGGACCCGTGACAATTGTATCTGGGTTCTGCATGATGACCACAAAGCTTGTATGGTTACTGCCAATAATACAGTGGTGAAATATGGTGTTAAATCAGTTAGAATAATTTACAAATGAAAAAATGTGTTCTAATTTTGTTTTCCTTCTCAGTGAAGTAATAGAATGTTCCAGGTCTCCGGCAGAAGCGTGACAGAGGGGGAATGAGCTCCTTATGGAGGTGTATGCGTATGACCTGTGAAGGGAGGCCATTGCCTTCTGTCCTGACTGGAGCAGCGTGCTGGTGCATTCCCAGTCAGTGGGAATGGGACATCAGCATGCTGGGGAGCAGCGGGAGCAGCCTGGCAGAGGAGAGAAAACTCTAATGGTTTTCATGTGGTCTGTATTAGGAGATGCTCATGTCTTATGCAAAGTATTGAATGGTTAATTTCCATTGGGACCAACTGAATCAGTACATTGTTAAGGAGCTAGAACCTTGACTTCTTTTGTTATAGCCTGATGTCAAATCAATATGCACACATGCAGCTGTCTCCAGTTTTCTCTAAAACACCATGGAAGTGTTATATTTGGTTTGGCTATGCATGTAAAACATAGCCTGTGAGACGGAAAGTTGTTGTGGTGGTGGAGAGCTTTTCTGGCAGCTGGATTTGGTGAAGTGTATGTACCTGAGGTGGAATTCATCTTGGGCAAAGTTAACCAGGAGTCTGTATACGGTTGTTTGGGCTCCCTTAGTAGCCTCAAAAAAAAGAAATGTGTCCATAGGGTGACTGACCCTCAGCCAGTGGTTGAATTTTAATGCACTTGTTAAAATGCATTACTTCTAGGTGGGTGAAGATGACATAAAATATGCCTTTACTGGTATGATAGCAAATTGTTTTGTCACAGTAGTTGAACTGGGCACTGCTGTTGGCATGTTTGCCTTCAGATGCATTATAATGGGCATTTTAGAGGTAAGAGCTGATGTTTCCACTCTTGGACTCTGTGCTAGTAGTGTTGGCAGAAATACTCTCTGAAGCTACAAAAAGGTCTCTGTTAATGATCACAGTCTGGTTTTCTGACTTGGTAACATTTCCCACCATACCAAGTAATTTGGAATAGGGACAGGTGAAATAGTTCGTTATAAGTTGGCAAAAGGGATATTGGGGTATCCAGGTCTTCAAATGCTTGGTCTCAGTAACGTAGATGTGTACCACTTTCCTTCTGCTTGTTTTGCTATTGAAAGAGAAACAGCGAGATTTCTTCTGCTGCTGATGCCTATAAAATTCTGACTCACAGAACTGCTTCTCTAACCACTGCTGGGAAATAAGTTCAGTGGGGTGGTTGATGGAGCAGCTGCTCCCTGTGCCTTGCCCAGCTGAGAAGATTATTCTGCTGTCAGTTGATTTGCTTTTCCTGCCTACCCGAAGTTCTTCCACTTCGGGTGATCATCTTCTGGTGAATTTGCAAAGTCTTATATACCTTGGATCCATTAGTGAAGCAGACTTTCTTGTGCACACTTAATTTGTTGTGCCCTCATGAGAACAGTTTCATGCTACCCCCGGCTTATGATTAGTCTGGCTTTTGAAGGCTGATTCAGCAGGCATATCTCCTATAGTAGTCTCAAGTGCAGCAAGTATTATGCATATCTGCTGTATCAAATTCCATGGAGCTTGTGGGTGGTTTGGAAATAATGTAAGCTAAGCAGTTTTTGAGCACAGCTTGTTTCTGTAGATGAAGGCACAATAGCTTCTACAAAGTGCAGCTTTTTAATTTTTTTTGTCATGTACACTAATCAGGAGCTTAGAAGTAAGAAGTTTCAGTGAGAACCACTCTTTCTTTATGATCTGGGTGATGTAGGAGAACCCAATTTGCAGTGTTCAGGAAATGCTGGAAAACATATAAGTAGAAGATTGCAAAGTTTGAAAGGCAGTGCCTGAGATGTACAGCAAGTTTTAGTAATTTTACATGTGCATAGATCTATGTGTGTGTAGTGATTCCCCTGTATAACATTAAGAGTTTAAGGTTTGTCTCAGGTTATATTGAACTTAGAAGAGAGCTGGTAGCTCTTGATAGTGAAGAAATACCTGTGAAGGATTTTTTAATTCCAATATGAGGAATGATGGCATTTTATTTTCTTTTATATAAGATCACTGGCTCCATGAAAGGGTCCTTGTATTTTTTTTGTAAGTGTGTGGTAAACCACTTAAAAAGAACCATACAAACTGACTTTCTTTTTTAAGGTCAGGCTTGTGGTTTTAGAAGGGGTATTGCTACTGTTTAGCTCTGTTCTCCCTGCTAGCATTTACTGCTGAAGGGATACTGTTTATCATGTCTTTTCGTGTCTTTTTACTTTTCAGAAGGGAAAGAAAGCTTCATGTGCAGATAGCATGTTGTTCACTTCACGTGCAACCTATGAACAAATAATACCAGTGACAGGAAAGGCACAAGGTCACAGTAGTATGACAGGGACTTGTTGTACAGCCTTCCTGTGGTCTGAATGCAATGAACAGTAGAGGGGAATGTAGCATGGGTAGTGAATCTTTATAATTTTTCCTACTTTTTCAAATCCATTAGCTCCATAGCTGCTGTGTCTTTTGCAGGAGGAGCTGAAGGCAAGTATGGTATTGGCTTGGGTAGTGTTCCTGAAGGTGGGGCACACTGCCAGAGCTCAGTTCTGTGTACATCTCTCTTGCTGTGTTGTTAAATGCAGTAGTTTGCAGGGAACACCTTGTGCTCCTTCAAAGAATCTACACCTAAGAATTCTTACAATTCCCTGTGTTACCTTTGCATCCGATTGCAAATGTGTCAGCCTTTCTGCTGAAAACGACAGAATCTGGAGGTAGGAGAGTGCAGAATTGCAAGTTTGCTTATGTTATATATAATCCAGTTGGTTTGTGATGCTTCTCTGTAACCAGCTGATGTTTCTTCTTTGAGCAGCAGTGTTTGATCGGTGTTAGACATTTTTGCTTTTGCTTATCATGACATCTGACACTACCATTGTCCCTGTTGTCCCTTTGATGCTTTTGCAAAAATCATGGAGTTACTTCTAATACACAGTATTTTTGTGAATCTGACATCTCTTTTTTTCCCTTCAGATATGGTGGACTTGTGAGAAGAAGCTGTTCTTTTAGTACAGGAATGCAAGTTCAGAGGAATGCCTGTTACAGCAGTATTACAGATGTGTCAGTGGGCAGTTCTGAGGAGCAGTAGGGCAGCCACTTTCAGTAGAACAACAGGTGATAAAGGAGACATTAAAGAGGAAGAGCTTGGCCTCTTAGGCTGAGAAATGCAGAAGTTGGACATATTTGAGGGACCAGAATTTTTGTCTGTCAGTAACCAATATCCCATTACAGGCATGGCCTGCATAATAGAAGAGCAGCACCAAGCTCTCTAACATACATCCTAGTTGTGAAATCAGTTGCCACTTTGCATACTAAAAGACAGTATACTGGCAGAAGAATTACTTCAGTATATATATAACTGAGGCACCTTGTTAGTGTTATGAACGGTGTTAATTGATGCAAGAGATGACTGAACCAGCAGAGCAGCAGCTAGCAAGTTGGGCCAGAAAAGGCTGAATGCTATGTCTCTTTGAAGGAGGAGCAAATACTGTATCAGTAAAAGCAGTTCCAACTTTTTTATGGGCATTAGAGACAAAAAGCATAGATAGAGGTCTTTGTAATCTGAGCAAACAGGTGCTTGGCAGTAACACTATATGAGCATAAACATCAAGTCTTTGTAGTGATGGCAGCAGTTACTAACCTAGACGCTTCTGAGTGTGTTCTCTTTTGATTACTTTGTTTTATTGAAAAGGATCAGTCCACTTAACTTTCTTAGGGAACTTCTGCTTTGTAGAGTGTGGTGGCCGGTGAACATACATTACAAGGGACAGAAAGTTTTCAGTAAGACAAGTCCCTAGTACTACAAATACCTCTTCATGTTAGGGTGACCAAAAAGGCTTCTCGCAGGATGCTTGTTCTGTTATGTTAATCTATCCCAGTTTGGATTCCCCGGTTGGCTGTTGGCCTCTACCCCTCGTCACTCCCCCAGAGTTTCTCCACTGGTCCCCGTTCCCTAGTCCTGCCTTTTCCCCGCTCCTGGATAAAACTGTGAGTTTCGGGATCATGTTGGTATTTGCCTCTGCACCCTTTGGCAGTGTAGCAGCAATAAATGCTCCTGCCGGAACACACGCAAATGCCCTTCTCGACTCTTTGCTACCGACTGTAATACTGAACCCACCGTGCGTCTGTGGGTGCACGCAGGACCCCACGGGCTGGGCAGGGACAGTATTAGTAGAGTAAGTTCTTCCTGAACTAAGCAAGATGTATTGGCAGTGCCTAAGTGCTGTATTAATTTGGAGGTGAAAGTTATTTCCATATTCTGATGCATCAGACCTTGGTGATCTGAATCAGTGTAGCCCAGATGCCTTGGTTATCCGAGTGTAAGAACTGAAAGGTTTGATGTGAAAACAGAAATCTTCAAGTGGTGGTGCACTGGTTATGCTCTTAGCACATAAATTTTCCTGTGCGTTGGCAGATAAAGGAAGTTGGTGACCTACTAGGTCTTTTCCATCTCTCTCTTATGTGATTGTCCAAGTTGAAGCCCTAGAGCATCGCTGTTGTTGCCTCCTTCTGAGCCAGCTGGCCTCAGGGAAGGAATCTGTCTGTCAGTGAGTAGGAGAGCTCACCAATTGGCCATGAGTTGTGTGCTGGCTCAGGAGACCCCTCCTTCATACTTTTATAGCCTGTAGAAATGGGCCTCTCTATTACCTGAGCCCATGATTGTTTGGAGATTGGTGGGCTATCCAACGACCCAGGGATAATAGCCTTGCACTTTAGAGTGTTCTGCTGCCCTTTAAATTTGAAGTGTAGTGAGGGCAAAGTTTGGCAGTTCTTGAAATAGTGTGGAAATGGAGCCAGCCTGGGATCTCTGTGGAGATCTAAAGCAAGTGGGGTGGAGTCCAGCAGACCATACTGTTGGACCAGTGTATTGTTTTTCAGCCTCAGAGTTCTTCACAGTAACTTAAATATGCTCAGTCCTACTGCAGGTATAGGGGAAAGATTACTGTGGCATTCCAGCTGGCATTCTGTCTGAGATGGATCCCATGTGTGGCACAGGGCTTTCAGGCAGAGGGAGCATGTCTCCCATGTCATCAGTGCACTGAGATTAAGCTAAGTGTGCAACTCCTGAGCTGGGAGTGTCAATTACCGCTGTATGAATCTTTACCCTTCTCTCCTCTGGAGCCAACATAGCAATGGTTTCTAGAACATTACTACAGTGAAAAAAGGCTTTGAATCCAAAATACTATCTTTTCTTTTTTGTGTATACACAGATTTCCAGGTGTTATAGAGGAAAGGGTAAATGTGTAAAGAGATGAATCTCTCTTAAAAGGATGAAGAAAAGAGATAATTAGATTGGTTAAACAAGAAGACAGCAGAATTAGGAGAACAAACAGATGAAAAATATGTGAATAAAGTGAAGAGAGAAGCTGATACCTGGAGAAACAGCCTTATTCTCAAAAATGACTAGAAGTTTTGGGACTTTATTTCTCATGAGGATTAAGCTTCTGGGACTCTAAGTCACTATTGGAAAGGCTCTTTTTAGATTCCTTGAATCACTTTGTATGGTTTTAAAAACTTTAACTGCAGTCTGACACACTAGGAGAAGCTCACTGCCGCTGAAACTATATGATACTGGGAAATACATGGGTTGCCTGTGTGCTACATGTATAGGGATGCTGAAGGAAGCAAGATGAAGGTGCGCTGACAGTACAGAGCCAGGTGGAATATGATATACTCTCAGCTTCCAGATCATAGAAGGAAGAGTATTGAGTTTTGAAGTGCCTGGTCACAAAGGCCTAACAGACAAGTTAGTGTTGAGTCAGAATAGAGCCTTCTATACAGCCTTTTATGAAAATCTTGTAATCTTATTTACCAGTCTGTATTTGTTACCCCCTCGTCGTCCTGTGATCAGTGTGACATTTCTTTCATCAACAAGTGCTCTGAGAATATCCTTCTGTGTCTTGTAAGCCACAAAAGCTTTCTGATATATCTTACATGCCACAATAATATCTAGATTTACAGTGATATAAAGCACCTTTGGATGCTGAGTTCATATTCAAGGAAAACCACAAAGTCAGCCTACATCGGGGTACGTTAGTGTAAGACCATGTCTTTGAATAGCTAATTCCTATGCACCACACTCTGCACTGCCCTGATATCTGGTGATTAAATAGCATTTTTAAAAGTGGCACTAATATTGTGCATCTTCTGGCAGAAGTTCTTAAAATCTGCACCGATTGTAGTTGTTCAGTAAAAGGTAAGTATGCCCCTTAGGAGAGCTGCAAGGGAAAACAGCTTATCTGCACACACCTGAAACTGGAAGAGACAATTCACTGGAACTTAATTGGCTGCATGCTGGAAAGACTAATGATGATTCTGCATTCCATTGGCAAAGAAATGAGGTAGATGGCAAAAAAAGCTCTTATTATAGTGCCCGGGTAGTAGAAATTTATGAGAAGCTTGTTCTGCTTTTGCAACCCGTGATGTCTATTCAAACTCTTTCCGTAAGGTTTTTGAGGGAAAAAGCTGCAATACTGTATGTAATCCAAAGAAAAACGACACCTGCACCAAATCTGACAATGACTTAATTTCTGTCATGTCATATCCTAACTTCTGAAAATGTACTGTTGCTGTAAAAGAGTAATTTAACCTTATTTGCAGTGTTTTCATAGTAAAAGGATGCAGAGTGGGAAAAGGAAGGAGAAGCAGCTATTTTATGTTGATGTAATAGTGCCAGTAAGGAAAGAATAAAATGACTCATGTCTCTTCTCAACTTTGTCTTGCAGCAGCTCTTGCTGTTCAGATGAGCTTAGCTATGATATTGATCAGGGGGTGAAGTAGCCAGAACAGGCATTGATATGAAGGCTGGAGTGCTGGCCGAATTGTAGGAATTTGGAAAAGACTATCCATTTTAGTAAAGCATCTCCCTTCAGTAAGGGACATAGGGAAGACCTTTGGGCTTTCACGAGAGCTTTTTGTAGCCAGTATCTTACAGTATCTTGTTTCAGCTGATAACCAGCAGCAAAGGTCAGTGGTAAAAGGGGAGAAAGAACTGGGAAACCCATTTTGGTATTTCATCTTTATATTCTGATTTCCAGTTGTCTGGGACTTCCTTAGCTGTAGGTTTTTAATTTAAATAGTTTTGCACGCCTTTTTTTTTTGTTTTTTCCACCTTCCATATGTTGGTCCAATTGAACTTTTAACCCGTGAACATTTTTGGCGTAAGCCTCATCCTCTGGCAGTTGATGACACAACTTGGCTAGGTTTTGTACGAAGAAAACCACTTCATTCATGAGCCTTTCACCCGCTAATTTAGTTTGATGACTGCTGTTTCTTTTGAAGGAAATGCTGGAAAATCATTATTTATTTACTTCCTTCACTTGTGAATTTGTAGACATGAATGGCATTTATCATAAATGTCCAGTTAGTTTTTTCCAGGCTGAAGATACCTTCTCTTTTTAGTAATTCTTTACACTGCAGCTGTTCCATGCTTTTCATCAAGTTGGTCGTCCTTCCTTGTTTTTTGGTTCTGTTGTCTTTTCTGAGAAGAGCCAGCCATACCTGTGCACAGTGTTCAAGATACAGATGAACCTCTCATTTAGCTTGTGGTGTAATGTTCTTTTTTTTCTCTCCTAAAAATTTCTAAAATTTTATTTGCATGTTTGACTAGCCCTGAGAACCAAGCTTAGATTTCATAACGGTTCTGCTATAACCCCAAAAGTTGTCATGTGGCATGTCAGCTATTTCAGATCCCATCCATGTTGTGGAGAACTGTTTTAAGCAGTTATTAAGAATATATTTCATTTGTCATTTGGTCATGATATTGTTAGTCATTGGTAACTCTTGTCAAATAGTTTTTGTATTTTAATTTCTTGAATAACCTGGTGACATCTACAAACCTTGGTGTTTGAATTCAAAATAAGGTTCATTTCATGCTTTTTCTGAATTATTTGGTAGTGCATTGGACAGCAACAGCTATGGATCTGGAATAGATCCTGCAGGACATCACTGAAACTCTCCTTTGAAGAAACTATCCTCTTCCTTTTCTTTCACCTTATTTCTGCCCACCTCCCCCACCCCCCAGGTCACTTCTAGTCTTCACCCAGAATAGTGTCAGTGAGGGAATTTTCCATAATTCAAGAAGAATTTTTCACAATGATCTCTCGAGCTTCCATGCACAGTGATTTCTTCAGAGATCTCTAATGTACGAGAAGCACATTTCCTTCTACAAAACTTGTCTTGGTTGTCCTGCAAAAAGAGAGGTCATTAGATTGTTGGCAGTAAGGGGCATTCCAAAACTGCAAATTCAATGGCAATTAAAAATGATGGCTAATGAAAACTAATTGTGAAACTGAATTTTGTACTTTTTTGTCACGAAGCTGTGGCTTTAAGAAACACATTAAATATTGGGGCATTGACTGAGCTGACAGTAGGGACTCTCAGTTAATTTCAGATGCTTATTTTAAAATGTTTTGGTTTGTGATTTAGTGGAAAACATGCTTCTAATGTGCACTTTATTTGAATGCCAAGTCCAGAATTTCAGCAAAAAGACATTTTCTAGTTGTTCAGCCTCCTGGCAGAAGCAATGGTTGTATTAGTTTACACTTCCATAGCTTCCATGTGTCTGAGGATTTTCGCCGAAAGAGTGCATTACCAAAAGAGCTCTACACTAGGGGCCAGAAGAAGCATAGAACCTTCTGAATCTGCTACAAGAGATGATAGTATGTCATCCTCTAGACAGACTTTTTTTTTCCTCCCATAATTCCAACTGCAAGAGCTGCACTTCATTGCTTAGTAGGTGTGTGTCCCTTCAGCACTTGTCGGAGAAGTAGTACCATAGTTACTCCATGTTGTTTTAAGTTGTTCTGGGGGAACTGATTAATTCAATCTGTAGATTTCCTGTATCAAAAGACAGGAGGTATCTCCCTCCATTCTCTCCCAAATACTAATGACATTTTACAGAAAAAATAAAACCAGGACTGAAAGATGGATCAGATCTACTTAAAGATGGTGTTTTGTTGCCTGGCCCTGTTTGTTGAACTGCTGACCTGGAGGTGAGAGACCTCAATAGTCCTTCAGGCTGTCTGTCCCCTGTGGACAGAACAGTGGATAATAGTAGCAATAACTGGCTTGCAGGACGACTTTTTGGTGAGAAGCTACTGTGCAGTGAAGAACAGTCACATGAAAATGCATTCCATGGTAGCAGAACAGCAGTTAACTCCTATCTCTCCTTACTGGGAGATGCCTAATATTTAGGTTATTGCCAAACTTTTAATACAAAACAAAAAGCAAACCCATTGCAAGAGACTGCGGTGGCTTTCTCATTAAATTAAACTTTTTATTATTTTTCATGCATATCTATCTATCTATCTAGTAAGCCATTTAAATTTTTTCTCTACCTGGAATTATTAGCAATGCCACGAGGCTACTGTAACATTTGGAGTGGAGGAGATGTACTCAGCATTTCTGGTGTTTCAAGGTATTGGCATGTGACTGTCCATGCTGAGCATTAAGTCTGCTGGAGGATAGGTGGCTAACTAGGTGGGCTGGGGAGTCATTATACAAGCTAACTTGCTTCTGTGTCATTTTGTCAATAGAGGTGTTATAAAAATCAGTAGTAAGCTATTTGGGAACTGGGGCTTTGCCAGACAAAAAGAATTAGCAGCTTCTTGAATATCAGCAATAGAAATTGGGCCATCTGAGGAGTCAGCCATGTGCTCGGATATAGATGGTAACCATAGTTTATTTAATAAGAAAGACTGTGGGAGTGAACATCTTCCAATATACATAAAGGATTAACACAGGTTTTTTAGGGAACGTGTTGGCTGTCTGCTCCTTTTTAAGCATAGGAATGTGGTTTGCTACCGGAATCATTATTCTTTCTAGCTTTACCTTATTTTATACAACATATCTTTTTGATAACTTTTCTCTTACTCTGGCTACATGTGAAGTATCCCACTGGCTTGCTCAACTCTTGAAGAGGCATATCATCCCAGCTGGTGAAATTGCTTCCTGTTTACAGAGAGCAGTGTTACATGCCAAATCATACCAGGACATCCTGAAACTTGGAATCTTGTTCTGAAAAATTGTGGGAAATTGACTGTTCCTTAGAGACTCAACTCATGGGAATAATACAGAACAAGGAAAAACCCCATGATTTCCCGTAACAGTAGAAGAACAAAATGAATTTATATGAGTTGTTTGAACTAATGATGCTGCAACAGAAAAGTAGGGTTTATGTATACAGAAATTTTGGAATTCACACTGAGTTCTGTTTGTTAGCATTCAAAAGCCTTTTTAATTGCTACACTTCCAGAGAAGTAGGCTGTGTGGTCCAGAAGCTGGAGCAATGACTGATTTGCTTGCATATTTCACCACTGAACCGTTTTGCTTTTCTCTTTTCGTAACTTCCTTGTTTTCTTCCCTGTTTATGTTACCATGCTCACCATTGTGAACTAGCTTGTGATAACTGGTGTAGAAAAAAATACTTTAATCGTTGCTGTGTTTTGTGGAAGGCCTGAGGGATGTAAAAAGCCCCAAGAACAGTTGAGAGAAACATTTAGAGAAGTTTTAGTGCAAATGTGGACCGTATATTTGTACTTGTACTTTGTAGACTCTCTGTGCCATTCTCTTTGATTATGTTTAAATAGGTAATTCCGTAATTCTTGTAAAGAGGTAGTTAGGAATATCAACGTGAGCTTGGAAATGTTCATGACCTGTAATCACAGATGGTGAGAAAGGGTTTTTCCTCATAAATTCATAGACATGAAGAAGCCAGACCTTTTCTTCTGGAAGAAAGGATGAACTTTACACAGCTTCACTGTATTTCTTCCTTTCAGGAATATATTTGGCCAGATTTTAAAGAGCTCAGCTCCCATTTGGGCACCTAAATTAAATAGCTGGATTTGCAAAAGTGTTTAGCATCCAGCAGCTACTTTTATTCCCACATATGTACCCAAATGGGAGATGAGTTGTTTTGACAGTGTGGCCCATTATTTGTCAAGTTGGTTGTGATTAAGACTCAGAGCATTCCAGGAGCACTCTATTAAAATACTCATAGAGCAGACAACCTTATGGGGCCACTTATGAAGCCATACTGCTGAGCCGGTAGAAATGAAATCCGAAATTGTGCAACCACATCTTGTAAATGGAGAGGATAAATGGCTGGTGGTTGTTCTTTTCCCCTGTTTAGAGAATGCAGCTGAAATTGAGAGGAAATTCAGGCAGTTGCAGCAACACAAAAACCTTTAAGTTGTCAAAATTGGGATTTGCTGCTTAGGTCCACCCTGTTCTTACAAGTTTTGTGAATCTGTGCTCTGAACAATTTGTTTTTCTAGGAATTTGCATTTACCTTGCCTTAACTCAATTTTTGTGCCACTCTGCTTACATAGGTATTTTAAAATCATGGCAGCTGAGGTGCTCCCAAATACCATTGCATGTGTACTCATGATGTGTCTGCTTTATTGGTGTGGACAAAACAGATTAATGTCCTGAGCTGGGTATGTCTGCATGGCACAGTGAAGTGCTGGCTGACATGTCTGAGCTGGTGCTCACTTGTGGAGGCAGTTTAATTATGTTAATGTACTGATTGCTCCAGGAGGATATATAGGATTTTACAGTTTAGAATTAGCCTGATTGTCTCTGCAGAGGGTGGCACAGTGCTGGAGACACAGAACTAAGGCTGGTAGAGAGCTAGGAATTCAATCTGAATCTCTTGTATTTCAGGCCAGTGTCCAAATTAGTGTAATTTTTTTTGTTTGTTTGTTTTGTTTTGATTCTTCAATGCTTTTTGGCTCTTTGTGATAGCAGCCAGGAAGGTCATTCATGGTCAGAGTTCATCCAATTAGGGCCTTTCCAGGCACTTTACTGTTGATCTATTAACCTTCACAGTCAGTGGAAAGACTCAGCATCTCAGTTTTTACTAGAAGTGGATTGGATTCTTACTGAGATAAACGGCTTTTTCTGAGTGGCTGCAGTTACAGATAGCAGTAGGGTTGGGGGAAGCAGTAGTGGGGAATTTTCAGAGTGGTACGCAGTGAAATGTGTTAAAGAGTGCGTGCAGTGTAAGAGCCATCGTCTCTCATGAGGAGGTATGGGAGGTGAGCGTTCCAACATCCACACAACATGTGTTGTCTAAAAGTTGATTCAGCATACTGGACTTGGTGTTTTCTCTTCCAGTGCAGCACTGCTAGTCAAGGCATGTACTTTTTGGATCATTATAAAGCTGCCTGGTGGGATAACATCAGAGAGGGAGAAATCTGTGCGTGCAGACTAGCTTTGTAACAGTGTGAGTGTTTGTGGCAAGATTGCGTTACTTACTTTCTAGCTATGAAACTGCTGTGAGCATCATACCATACCTAAGCTATAATATATAGTTTGAAGTCACTATTGGTCATTATCTGATAGTTAATGCCTGAGAAAACTCTGTATTATTGCTATTATAAATTGTTTCTTTACTGGTTTTGGTTTCCCTTTTTACTCAATAGCTGCTGACAACACCCCAAGTCCCTTCAAGCTGGATTACAGTGGTTGAGACAGAGAACCATTTTATGGCTTTGTTGTATATATGTATGTTTTAGGTGAATGCATGTATACCCACTACATTATTTATGTGGGTATTGCAAAAAAGTTCAAGGGTGGTAGGAAATTCTGCATTGTGCTACAACTTTTACTACTGATGCACTTTCTGGACGTAACTTGAGATAGTTAAACTAATCTTCTGAATTATTTTTGAACAATCAGGTGTTTGTGATTCTCAGTGAAAGTCATATCATACAACTGGGGTTGTTCAGCCTGGAGAAGAGAATATTCTGGGGATGCCCTATAGCAGCATTCCTGTACCTAAAGGGGTGCTACAAGAAATCTGCAGAAGGACTTTTTACAAGAGCCTGTAGTGATAGGACAAGGGGTGGTGGCTTTGAACATAAAGAGAATAGGTTTGGAATAGATGTTAGGAAGAAGTTCTTTACTGTGAGGGTGGTGAGGCACTGGAACAGGTTGCCTAGAGAAGTTGTTGATGCATCATTCCTTAGAAGTGTTCAAGGCCAGGTTGGATGGGGCTTTGAGCAACCTGGTCTAGTGGAAGGTGTCTCTGCCTGTGGCAGGGGGGATTAGGACTAGATGATCCATAAGGTCCCTCCCAACCCAAACCATTCCATGGTTCTATGGTGTGAAATATGCATAGTATCAAAAGATCTATGTAAAAATAAAGTGTTTAAAGCCTGAATTTTTGTATTTCTATTACTCTTTTTCCTTAAGTATTATGCATTTAATTTTACCAGATTTTCAAAATTTGTTTCTGGAAGTTGCTTATCTCTGTTGTACAGTTTTGAAACTGCAAGCAATATCGTGTGTTGAAATGTGGCTGTTTATTATATATTCTGATTTTCTATGTGAAAGGATTACTCAGAAGAAAGAGATAAGGAAAAAATGGAAGAACATAATGATTTGCTTCCGGATGTGAATTCTTTTTCCCCTCAAGGTATATATGTGAATGACAGATACTCAACTGAACAGTGGATAAAAGATCTTAATATTAAAAACAAAATGGGACAGGAAATACACCTCAGAAGCATAGTCTCTTGGAGACTCACCCTTGCTTTCATTTACCCCCCTGAATTAATATTTTAACTTAATAAGATCCACAAGAGTTGTGTAGTGATTTTCATTTGTCTTCATGTACTGCAGTGCTGCTGTATAGAAAGCTATATTAATGTTTATAATAGGCAATTTTGTCAAGAACTACTATATAATCTTAATCTGCATTAATTATTGTCCTTGTTAAAAGTGTAGCAATAAACCATCATAGATCTCTGTTTGTTTTTACTTCTGTTAGACAACTGGTAACTACGGCAAGGTTGCTCTGTGTGTATGAAATAAAAAAACCAAAGTCCAAACACATACTCAGCTTTATTATTAAACAAAGAACAGTGGGAGACTTAGATGAACCACAGAATATAAAAAGCTTTGTTCCTTCTACAAAAGAGGAGCAGTTTCATGTTGTTTATTGGTATGGTCCAGCTATTGCACAATAGCCCCAGCTACCACAGTACACATAATTATGATATATCTCATAATCTCTATTACCATAATACATTTTTCTTCCAGAAGAGAAATTAGATGCGTAGTGCTCTGTGGCTCACGGATCTTGCCGTCTTAAAGAGATGCTTAGTATTTGAGTGATGGTTGAATCACCTATTTTGCACTTAAGTACATAATCCCAAGAAGGTTTAAATCAATGTGTTAATTGGTAAGTGATACTGTAATTATGTGTATAATCATGGAAATTTTGAATCCAGATTATTTACTTGCTCTCAGGAAATTAATCTACAGAGGTCATGTATTAGATTGCTTGTTTATTAAGTGGAACCCCTGTAGTTACAAAGTACTGATTGGCTATAAGCTGAATGAAGCATTCTTACAGCTGTATTCAGCAGGTGTCAACAGTTCAAATCTTTGAGTGCGTATTGATCCAGATTCTAACAGTTCATTAATCTAAGCACACATTATATAGATTTTTCAATGCAATTTTGAAAGAGTTGAAAAATCATATTGAATGATGAGAGATGATATTCAAATTATGTTTTTATGGCAAATCTCCCTTGTGCTTGTGACATACTGAGATGGGGTTGGGTGCTAAAACTGACACTGTGTCTTGATTTTTATTTTCAGATGTACTTTGCTGTCTTGAGAGTAGCTTCACTGGGTGAAGTAGTCTTTGCCTGCTGGCAGTGCAAACCATCTGTTTTTCTAGCATCAGTTTTGTCACATACAGCCCCAGCTTCCTTTTAATTTGCTTGGACAGAAATAGCTTTGGTACCACTTAAGAATCCAAGAGACATGCAGATATTCCTTGTGTTACTTCTTGGTCATGATCCTGGAATCCTCTGGTAATGCCATTCAGCACAGATTTAAAAATGGGATGGCTCTAATGAAATCATCCAACACCTTGAACCCGTAAAGCTAAAGCATGTGTTTAGGTGCTTTGTTGTTTCATGGGGAAAAATGCCATGGAGATCATGCTAGGAGAAGCGTTCAAAGGTATTTGGCTGGATTTTTCCCTCATCCACACTGTTGTACCTGAGAACAGAAGTCAGCTTGTCATTCAGATCCCTTGTCAAATGCTGTTTTCTCACATACGAGGTTAGTAAGAGAAATAGTGTTTCCCTTTGTGATAAATTCCGACAACAATTTCACCATGGTGTGTCTGTAGGCTTTTAGTTTGGCAGTTGTAAGATTTTACTCCCTTTCTCTTCTCTGCTAATTGCTAGTATCTTTGTTGATGTAGAGAACAAAGAAAAGAAAGAAAAAGAAGAGATACTTCTGCTGTTACTGGTGAGAAAAAAAGAGGAAAAGATTGTTCAATTTTAAGGGAAGAAAATGCAATATATAGAAACAGATCAGGGTTTTCAGGAGTTATTATGTTTTTTCCTTACTGTAATGATCAAGCTAAAGATATACTTTCAGTCCTGCTGACCAATTTTGGTTAGATTGCTGTAATACCTAGTACCATGTATCAGGATAGCAGGAATGCCTACTTAATCATTTACAAATGATAAGAGATTTTTATTCTTTTATTTTTCTTACTCCTTGTGGTTTCCAATATTTTTTTTGGGCAATATTATGGAAGTTATGATACCTTTCAGACACTGGTAATTGATATAATATGAATTGCAAAGCTGCAAAGAAGGTAACAATTGTGCAATAGAGTGTTATAGATCTGATGCAATAAAGATACTGTGCAAAATCTGACCCAATTATCTTGCAATTTATGTTCCTTTTATACTGGCAATCCTGTTGTTATTTCCTGGCACTAATAACTAACTTTATATTATGTTTAATTTCATAAAGTACAACTTGTATTGTACAGCTTGCATATCTAATAAAAATGCAAAATTGTAATAAAGCCTATAAAATAATGGATAGGAATTTTTCAGGAGAGTTGACATGCCTGTCAAGATAATGCTGATAGAATTTCATATGTCTGCAGTAGGACACAAAATTAATTACCAAAGAGTCTGACATTGTTAGTCCTTTTTTTTCAGTTGTATGATAGCTTCAGTGCTCTGGAAAAAAAAAATCAAAGCAGAATTTAAAACTGTGCTCAGAATGGCAGGTTTTCATCTAGAAATGTTAATGCATGTTAAACTTTAATTAAAAAGACTGCATATCATATCATAACCTTTTTTTAATATGGCATAATTAACTATAGTACAGATCCTGTTCAAAGGAATATTATTTTGTTGAAAGACTCTAATGTAAAGGATTTCTGGTTTTTAGCAAATTATTGTCACCTTGTAATTTTGGAGAGCTGAGCATACACACAGTGGTGCAATACGCAGTCTTCCATAAAGTCCAAGGGTGTAATTCAGTCACAAAAATTGGTGACATTTCCAACATGAAATATAGATTGAGCACTTCATACAAATATAAAATACCAAGGTTCCTTTGTAACCTTTGTGTTTTTAAAGATATTTTATCCGGATATCACTACACTGTTGAAAGATGGGGGTCTGTAAATTGCTGAGTTCCAAGACCTGTTTTTCTACCAGGCTGCCTCTCTGGTGCTGCTCCTGATTCCTGTGGATCCTTGCGTCTAGATAATGTCTCCTTGCTTCGTCTTTCACCCTGAACGTGAAGGCACGCAGGATGTCACAGGGAGAAGTTTCTTGGAGCAGTGGTGATGTGCTGGAGGAGAGGCACTTGGTGCGCCAGATGTGCCGTGTCCCCACGCAGCTGGCGAGCAGAGCCCACCGAGGCACCGGGCACTAGATGTCACTGTTCCTCCACCGTGAAACAGCTGCCTGTGCATTTTTTGGGCTGTGAGTGTAAAGTAGCCGCAGGGGGCAAAGGCTTGTAAATTTGGTTTGTATAGTGCCACTTCAGATCACACAGTCATGAACTTTGAGACAAACAGCAGCTGGATTATAAAGTGTTTTCTCGTGTCATTTACACATTGAGTATAGAGTTGAGAGGGAGGCACCATCAAGCCTTTTTTAGCTGGATTGGTGTGAGCCAACTGTGGTCTGCTGTTTTTGAACTGCTGAAGCCTTAGCACAGAGGAGATGAAGCGGATTGCTCATCTCCATTTTATTTATCAGCAAAGGCATGCCTTTTATTTGTAGCCACTCACTGGAAGAACTGGATGAGAACTTTACTAGAACTTCATAGATGAAGGTTGGTTAGGTAGTGCATGCTGTAGTTTCTCTCTTCAGTCACTCACTGAAGCTTGCTCTCTTTGCTGCCAAAGATGAGCAGTAAAGGGGAGAACACAGGGACAACACTTGCAATATGTTTTTATGCCTACATTTAGACCAGAATTTCTTTGAGAAGTACCAGTGACAAAAGTGGGTACAGAAGTTGGACATTGGTGCTGCATATATTAAATTAAAAGCTTAAAAATAGCTTCAGTAACCTACAAAAAATGGTGTTGGTGTGGATGTCGCTCCATCTGTATATTTAGAAGGTATTTTTTTCAGGTCTGCCCATCCTTCCTTAAGGAGAGTTTTTTGACCAGGAAATCTTTTGTTCTTGAAATAAATATGTAGCTCTTAACATCCAGTAGCTGAAGTTAAAAAGCTGTAATTGCTTGTGCCATATTTTTACATTTCAGTTTATCATCAAATCTAATTACTTAATCATGTAGCAACTCCTTTGTCAGTAGACATCTTTAAATGAAGGTAGAATGTTTTTCTAAAAGATACCCTGCAAGTAGCTTAGGAAGTACAGGCTTTGTGCAGGAGTTACTAGGTCAATTTTTGTGGACTGTCTATTATGTGAGACCTAAGGCTTTGTATTGGTATCATGACATCACTTCCTGGTAATCTTAGGTAGTGTGCTGGTGTGTGACCTCTCTACTTTGCCTGTGCTTCTGTGTAGAAAATCTCAGGCAGTATCCTCATAGAATGGAAAAGACTGAAAATACAATGTGGCTAAAATTTCAATCATGTTTGTGGTGTTTGTCTTCAGAAAAGTAATGCTCTATAAACAGAGCCATGTTTTCTTATTTATTGTCCCAATGAGTAGTATAGAACAGCTACTTTAATTACAGGAATATTTTTTATTTTTGAATTTACCAAATGAACCTTGGGCTTGTACTTTTTAACGTTTTTTCCCTGTTAGTAAGGTGGTTGAGCAAACAGGTCCATTCAACCCATTTTGGACTTTCATAGAGGTAACTGATTTGATTTAGAAATCAGTTTTGGTGATGACCTAAAAGGTACAACGAGTTGAATTCTCTTGGCTAGGTAAGCTTTTCAAAGCTGAGGAGCAAAAAGTATATTATCATTAACATCACAGGACTGAATAGTCACAGGATTGTGGTAATCATGCTAGTTGTGTGTAGAGATGCATCTTCAAGCAGTAGGGATGTAGATGACAAAAGTTAGTTAACTTTAGTTAACTTTTAGTGCTGGACAGGCAGCTCAGCAGGTCTCCATTTGACAGCTAATGGATTGCTACCAGGATCCCAGTGCAAACTAGAAGTGGGGCTGCATTTCCCCTAGACATATTTGGAAATAAAAGTATTGTGTTGTATCCAATTAAATCAGGATGACAGATCCTCTCTCAATTGAGCCATAGTATCTGAGCTCTTACTAAGTTACAAATTGTATAGACACTATCCATCACCATTGAATTTTGGCCCACTGGAGGTTAGATTGGCCTGTCCTGCATGGGGCTAAAATCCTGTTAGAGGAAGAATGGATTCAACATGGAAATGAAATGCTGCAATGACAGAAGGCCAAAATTGGTTAGGCTGCCTTTTTAGAGGATGTGTAGAGAAACAACTTCTGTTGTATGGATGCAGTTTAAACTCAAAGGTGATTGTGGTGTGGCCACCCATGTCAGTATGGTAAAGCCAGCTGCTGTCCTGTGCGATAGGGGGATGCCCATTCTGGGAGCTGCACTGCTACAATCTTCACATGCCTAATCAGAATCCCTAAGGTGCCTATCATCAGAAACATCAAAACTGGCCTCATCAGTCTTGCCCAGCCTCACTTCCTTCCACAGCCAGGGGTGTTGGTTGCTCAGTGGCCCTTGCAGCAGCACGGAGCCCTGTACCAGAGTCATAGGTGAGATGCTTATAGCCCTATAACTTGGAAGCTACAGATAAGCTGCACAGTCATGCTTTATCTGGAAAGGGCATCACCTATATCCTTTTTCAAGATGTTACAGTTTAATGACCCGATTCTCTGTCTCAACCTTCCATAGCAATTGTAGGTTTGGGGCAATATTATAAGCAAAGAATGAGTTTTGTATGCCTTGGACCTCAGTTTAGGGCCCCAACTTTCAAGCCTGGTGAAGAGCAGACTTCAGCTTAGTAGGTCAGAGGTGTTAAAATTTTCTGCCCTGTTTGTAAGTAGACAAACTTTATTGCAGGTATTTTAAATAGTGTAAATCAGGGTAGGGTTGTTAAAGGAGCATGGATCCTGTAAAAGCTTTTCATTTGGGGCTGGACTTTGAAAAAATAGAAAAGGAACATCTGGATTCCTCCAGCCTGCTGTGCATCCTTTGGAATCAGCAAATTCTGAGTTCAGAATCTCTTACTTCTTTCATATGAGCAAGTCGTGCTCCCTCTTTCCTGACTGACCTGACTTTAGGTGTGATGCATGGCACTTCCTCTCTTGCACAGAGGGTTTTTTCCCCATTTAGGGACCTAGAGGTCAGAAGGAAAGAGGAGTGTAGTGTTCCAAGCATAGCGAATAAAGTACTGCTGCTACTTACGTGTTGCAAGAGTGGCTAGGAACCACCGAGTTTGAGATAACAATCTAGGGACCAACTTCACTCAAAAACTTGCATTTTATTTAACATTTATTTAAATAGTGAAACTCTTTGATTGTTAAATTAGCATTAAAGCAGGCTGGAAACTGGTTTACAGTCTCTGGAAGGCAGCCACACATCATCAGTGTCATAAATGATGTCCTTTTTTACCAAGATACTGGCTGCTAGCTGAAAGGTTAGAAATAACTTATTTTATTTTCAAATGCAGTTTATCTACAGAGAGAAATGAACAAAATAGATGCAGCTGTTTTTTAGATTAACCCCACAGAGTTGTCAGGCGTGGAGTTCCCAGGGAAGTGCAATGTGTTCAGTATTATCCCTACAGAGCAGGAAAGCCTGCCTCTTTGTGGCATCTGAGAGTTAAGGGGTGGAGGGACATGTGCCTGTATTGGCAGACAGCCCAGGTTGTCATAATGACAAACCCCCAGAAGAAAGCAATGGAATAACTCTCAGGATATCAATTGAACAGAAGAGTGATGTGTTTAGGTGATGCAAACACATTTCCACGATGTAAGAAAAGGAGGGGCATGGTTTTTAAAGACTTCTAGTGCTAATTAGCAACATCAGATTCCATTTCTCTGGGTAAGGTGTACTATCTCACTTCAATCTTTGAGGAAATTTCATCTTTTGAAGAAAAAGCACTTTCTGTTTTGGAAACTTCTGTGCCTCATGAAAGTGCAAATATGTGAATATCTGAGGAAGTCCCATGAATTGGAGAGGCAATTTGGCATTTTTTCAATATATTTTGTGTTTAGCTTTTTTCAGTGCAGTTTGTACATTTCTGCAAGTCAGTTTGTCAGGGAAAACTGTAACACAGGAGAGTAAATCTTGAATTAATAGATCCAGTGGCTTAGCATTCGTGTCAGGTTACCTCAGGTTATTTTAAAATGATATATAAAATGATTTTTAAAAACAGTGAGCCCCCTAGGTTGTTTAATTTTCAAATCCATCACTCAAACTGAGATGGTTTACAGTGCATGTGACATAGTAGAAGAAGGATTACTGTACGTGTGAAGCATGAGGACAAAGATTACCGAGGAAACACTAGAGTCAGATGTAGCTGGGAATCATTGTTTTGTGCATAGGAGGTTTTATTTATTTACAATATAACTCCCTTTGATTTGACACTGAGATTGGGTCCTACACCCAGCTCGCAAGTTAAGGCTGAAATACGATCCGCAAGGCATAGATGCATGTTGTGGTTTTGTTTGGTGGTCACACAGCTGCATCGTTAGTGGCATTTTATGTGTAGAACTGCAGCAGGTGCTTACTTTGTAAAATACTTTCCTCTGGCATGTGCCTTTTTAATGTTCAAAGAAAACTCATGCAATATCTGCTATCTTGATGTTTTGTGACCTGGGAGTGGAGCTTATGGTATAAGAACAGCAAGCAGAAACTGGAGCCTCGCAGTGAGAATGTGCAGGTCAAGACCAGTTGGATGAATGATGGTTGAATTTTTTTTATAAGGTCACTTACTGCTGCAGATTTTTAAATGGAAAATACAAAATCATACAGTCACTCCTGAAAAAAGTTCCCTTCATGTTAGTGGCATATTCCTTGTGCTCAGGAAATCAATGCCGGTGATGTAATGGGAGTTTCTACATCATAGTGGTATGTCATTCACACGAAGAGAGCATCGTGGGAGCTGGTGAGATTGATGTCCTCTCTAAGAATAGCACTGATTATAGAACAGATTTTCCCATATACAGAGCCATTTTTAATTCACTGCCTACTGCAGCTGCCAGCCTGCGGAGATAATTCCTTCTAGCAGAATAGCTCTAGATTATTATAGGGAAATCAAATTTGCATAAAAGCATTTTATCTCTCCCCTTTTTTTCATGTCAAAGTTACCAAACATTCACTGCCAGTTACTTTTTTGCATGTAGGAAGAACTTTGTTAGAATTACATCTTAAGTAAATTTTGTTGAGATCTTTCTGACTGTTGTTTTATGTATTTTAGAATGAATACTAAGCAGCTACAAATAAGTACTGTAAGGGAACAAGCAAGCTTTTAAAAACAAAATTGAAAATGAAGAGCTGTTTTTGCACACCTTGAGGAGCCCAAGTAGCCCCATATACATCTACTTAATTACATGATCCCTGTGACCTCAGCAGATCTTGTAGGATGGGTCTGTATGGTTTGATAGTGTAATGTAGCCAGCCAGTGTTTAGAGAAGTGTGCAAATCTGAGTGGGTATTGTGATTTACTGATGAGAAAACTGAGGCACAGGTAAGTTAATTGACTTGCTTAGGGTTACAGACTGAGAGCAGAGTAGACTTACAGTCTCCTGAACTGAACGTGGTTGGACTCTTCCCCACATTGTTATGTTCTTTAGCACTCATTCAAACAGATTTTTGAGGTTCAAGAGCAAGTTTGTTGGATTTTTGGCTGATGCTTTTAATATATATACTTAAACATAGCTCAGTGCAATAGTGGGTATCTTAGAATCTGTATATAAGCCTCTTTTTTAGAGGTCCAGGGAAATATTGTAGTGAGGTCTTAGGGTGGAGAATGACGTTTTCTTCTAGTTTTGAAATCTAGGTTTGAAATTCTGCTGAATTTGTCTTTGCTTCAGCCTTGTTCCCAGGTCAATGGACTACCACTTTAGAGTATTATTAACGTCATGTGTTTCCTCTGTTAAGATCTCTAGAATGACCTGTAGAATT
Source organism: Corvus kubaryi (assembly GCF_017639235.1). Classification (NCBI taxonomy): domain Eukaryota; kingdom Metazoa; phylum Chordata; class Aves; order Passeriformes; family Corvidae; genus Corvus; species Corvus kubaryi. Next base: position 14,110,584 of record NW_024582073.1, read on the forward strand.
CTAAAACGGTACTGTGCAAGCTAGATATTTGAAGAAATCATCAAGGCATCATTCAGTTGCCTGAACTGAGATAGCTAAAGCCTCTACTTGCTAGCCTAGAAAGGTACAGGCACCCCAAATGTAGTGTGTTGGATTCAGGTTTGTGGAGATGCTCTCAGATAGATGCCTGTGCATAGGCAGCTGAGCTGAGGTCCCAGATTGACTGCAGAGCTAAAAAAGCAGGCTAAGCAGCAGGAACAGGGCCTGACACACTGACCATGAAAGTAAGATGGTGGCTCATACCTCGGTGAAAGCAGTCAGAAGACCATTCAGTGGATTAAACTAGTTTCAGATGCAGAATTTGCTGCCTTATTCCTTTGAAAACTCTTTGAAGATGAATGGTAGGTGTGAATAGGCAGTTAGACCCCCACCACAGCTGTGAATTTCTCGGTATGACAAAGCTGAGAGAGGCTGCATGGCAATTGATTTCTATGTTTTGCATTGTTGAGTCTGATCCTTAGGTGGAATATGAGCATCTGGGGCTTATCTGTCCCAGTGGGACCTCCTACAGTTAAAAGCAGATGAAGTGCTGAATGCTCCGGGAAGGTCCACTGTACTCTTCTAGCACGTGCTCTGTAGGAGGTCGCAGTGGTTTTGGCTGGAGGGGCCAGGAGTGAAATGAATATTTATGTTGCTAGTTATGAGATCATGAAATATTATACATAAACAATTAATTAGTGACCTTGGTGCCTCTTCTGGCTTCATTGATTTCAGTAGATGGGGCTTGTAGAGGTCTTGGCCACTCTGTGCATTATCAGCAGTCAGAATTATGGATTCCCTTAACAGCATGCAGACTTATATTTTTCCCAGGAACTGAGATAGCCTGCTTAAGTACTGTGCTCCCTCTGCTATCAGGTGCTAACGCAGAGTTTATGGTTGTAACAGGCAAAATGACTTCGGAGGATTGTGCTGTAACCTGATAGTTTTTCCCCTACCCTCAGTGTTATAACATGATTTGGTCTTGCCTGTGGATGGAAGTAAATCATATTTTACCCTCACTGCTAAATTATATTATGGCCCTGACCTTTATAGGTGAGACAAAACTGCATTATAATGTGGTTATAGGACTGCTGTGTTATACAGGGGAAACGTGGTTATCTGAGGGTCTCATGGGAGTGTCCTGAACCAGAAGACAATTAGGAGTTTGGATAACCAGGAATTTCAGTCTCTCAGATGCATTAAGCTAAATCAAAGCTTCACTGTTGAAGCTGGGGGACAAATGTGAATCTAGTAAATATGCATTAAAATGTAACATAATATTCACTGTGATGAAACAGAGTGGAGCAGGCCCTCAGTTCAGCTGCTGTGAGTTGTCATGGCACTGTAGTCAATCTATGACAACTAACACCATCTGGGATCTTCCTGTCTTCCCAGATTGGCCCTCCAGTGTGTTTTTCCTAGTATAAGTCCTTCTAAAAATAGAAAAACTAGAAAAGTCAAGCCAACAGGCAGTATAAGGTCCCGTTAGACAGAATAGTGGAGGTAAAAAATCATGCTTACAACAGCCGGGTTGAGTACATGATTGTAGTATGTTAGGTGAAATGCTGATTGTGTGTGCTGGGTTTTCAAGCAGTGCAGTAGAGAACCCCGTTGAGAAGAAGAATATGCTAGAAAATTCGTACCACTGCAGATTCCCTGGAGGTCATAGCTCCTTCCTTCAGAATGACCCATTCTGTTGATTCTGTGTGAAAGACTGGTCACAGGTGCCTTGCAGAGACCACAGTGGCTGTACTCGCTGCCTCTGTGTAGGAGCAGTCACTGGTCTGAGCAGCCTTAGTGACCCCCTGTCACAAGAATCAGTCGGTGGAAGGCAGTGTGGGGCCTGGACTGGGAGCACAGATCTGTTCTATCCCACTTCTCTGATTTTTCTCCCAAGAGTCTGAGTGAAACCTTCAAATCTAGGTGTGTACCTCCAGACCCTGCTAATTCACAGCTGAAGACTGGTTTACCTTGAGTGTTGCTTGCACCTTGTATCTAAGGGTGAGCCTTCACTTTACATGATACAGAGCTGTGTGAAGCACTCTGCAGGATGTTGTGATGATTGCTTGCCTAATGTATTCAAGTTGCTAAATGAAGTCTAAAATTAATTGGAATTCTCACAGCATCTTCAGGGATAAGGGTTTAACAGTGTGCAGACCTTAAACTGTTTGCACAGTTGTGCCTTACAAAAAGGATGTGTAATGTTAGCAAATACCATCGTGTTCCCTTTCACAGACAGCTTCTGCTTTCCTGAGGCAGAAGCCTGACAATGGGGACTGCCATCCTTCAGTCTTACAGACTGCACTTCACTGGGTCTTTATAAAAGTGTGTGTGTGTGTGTGTGTGTGTGTGTGTAGCTGTGTGTGCGTATATAGAGAGAGAGAGTGGTTTTTTTGTGTGTATACATGGAGTACTATCTAGATAGTACAGTTGCATTTCAGATTTTAGTTTAAAAAGTAATTCCTTATGCCAAGGAACTCTCTGGCTGAACCCTCACCACCATGACCATTTCTAACTCTGATGGGTTTCCCATTCACTGGAGCTGAGTATACAATTGGATGAAAAGGTGATTTCACAGGCCCACAAGGAAAGTGTATTTCATTTTTAGTGTATGCTAAGGATTGGGCATCGGTATTCAGTTCTGGCTTTCTCCTTCATAATAAAGAAGGATGGAGGCATTTTGCTAACACTGAAGTTTAGTTTCTGCAGAACCTTGGTAGTGTATGAGATGATGGAGCGTCAGATTCTTGGGCAGTATTTTTTGTTGATGTGAATGAGGCTACCCTGGGTTTACAGAGGATCTAGCTGTGTAAATCCTTCAGACTTACAATTTGCTACATCAAGTGATTTCTGCTGTTTCATCTCATAAGTCATAAGAAATACTGCTATGATTTTTTTTCTTGTAACATTTGAAGCCCCGAATACAAACTCATCTTTCACTCTGACACTATACCAGGCAGGTCACCATGTGATTGAAATGTAAAATAATATCATGTAATCAAAATAAATTTCTTGTGAACCAGTCAGCTCCCCCCCACCTCATCATGTGGACTAACATAATAGAGCCTGCAGTCATATGACTGTAATTTTGATATGATTCCAGCAGACATCAAAATTTGTTATGCCAAAGTTGTTAAAAGAAAAAATGCAGTAAGGAAGTATAATTACTGACTGTCTTTCTTCAGACTGTATTAACTTGCATATGATTATTGTCTGTAAATAAAAAATAGGTTTTGATCGATTTTATTAAGAAAAGACTGAATTTCATTTGGGTTTTTACTATCTTGTGTACATGATAAACTTGACAACTGTGTACTGATCATTATGTTTTTAAAACAATCAGGTAGGAGACTGATCAATTGAAGACATAATAAATTAAAGGTCTAATAATGTTGCTTGTCAAGGTATTACTAACTAAATAAGATCTGGCTTGTAATTTATCTGGTATATTTATATTAAGTGGGAATTACACTTAGAGATTTGTATAATTGACTTGCTTTGCAGCTTTTAAGGAAATAGATTAACTTTTAAATTGTGTGTTATTTGCTGTAAATAACAATGATTAGTTTGGTTCAGGCATAAGATGAGGGAACCAACAAAGTGGAACAAGAACCCTGTCAGATGAGCAGCACCATCATCTTTTACAGTTTACGTTGGCAGTTAAATTAAGGGTTTTTCTGTTCCCCATAGAGAGTTCTTCTCTGGGTTTGCAGTAGAGAGTTGGTGTGTTCTTAGTGATGTACATTCAGGCTTGGCATTATCAGCAGTTTCCTGAAGCAGCTGTGCAACACACAGTGTTCTTCTGCATAAGCATTTTGCAGGGAAGGTTACAGAAGCATCCAGAGCCACTCATGAGGAAGCTAACCTTAGGCTAAAGTAAAAGAAGGGCAGAAGTGGTTTTTTATTGCTGATGCGCTAACCCACTGGGTTTAAACTTTGCCTTCTGGTTGACTGCTTGCTTTATTTGAAGCCCAAAACATGAAACTCACTGACAAACGTAATGGTAGTCTAGCAATGAGAAAGGTAAATAAAATACATGGAGTTTTTATCCTTCAGCACTTCCGTTATCCTTGTTGGAGTTACAGCTAAGGAGCTTTACACAATCCGAACAGGTGCTGGTGTTGGAAGAAATTAGAACAGTGGATGGGGTTTGGTTTTTTTTTTGGAGAGAAGTCAACTTCTGTTGCAGGTGTAAGTTTTGAAAAATATGAACAAGAAGCAGGCTCCATGTAACTGTACCATCAATTAAGTTGGTTTAATAGCATTTCAACTTGTCGTTAATAAAGCAAACATTTACTAATCTTATCTCTTGTAAGCAGGAAGGAAGTTACAGTGCACAGTAATGCACACTGCTGTCAGGAAAAGTGGTTTATAATATCATATGATATAATTTGCAGTGAAGCAAAACCAGCAAATTGCTATGTGGGAGCACTCTTTATCCTCTTGATTTAACTTCTTTCCCTCCCTTCCCCCTTGCTAGCTTTGTTGTTCTTCTTGTTGTTCATTTCCCTAGTCTTCTGCATCCTTAGCATTTCCTTCTGTAATCTACTTGGATATCAACAGCCTGGATGTTCCAAGATCATACCCCTGGAAAACTGATAAGATGGAGGATAAATGGTGTGAATTCTCCTTCCCTTGGGTTTTTTCTTTGCCTTCTCCCTGGATTGAACTACTTTGAGGAGCAATCAGCATTAATGTTTAATTGTACTCCAAGGAATGCTCTGGTATCATCAAGACTGACAAATGATGGTCTGAGGAATATGGGCACTTGCTGAAAAATTTAATTTGTCTGTCAGTTTTAAAAAGTTGAATATTACTGATTGATTTTCCTGTCTCACGTGTCTTCCCCTTTTGCCCTTGAATCTTCTTGTACCAATCTCAGCACTGCCCAATGAGAAGAAGGCTCTTTGCTTTCAAGAGAAGCCTAACTCTTGACTAAATGGAGATTCTTCACATGATGATTAGGTCCCTAAACAAGCAAACTTCCTGGAGCTGTTTTATGCTTAGCAATTCACAAGTCAACCTGCTAATATTTAAATATACCTGACTTTGGAATTCTGTTAAAAATTAATAGCCAAGAGAGTGCGGGAGGAGTTTGGAGTGCTGGATCACAATTGCTGCAGTTTCCCACTGCTGTTGTGTCAAAGAGAATGAATGGCTGATTAATTCTATAGTTTTGCATGCAATAGTGATTTCTGAAAACATTCCCCACCTCCTTTGTCTGGAAACAGTCCCATAGTCTGCTGACATTTGAAAGAATATACAGCTTATCTGTTGTGAAGTCCACTGAAAAATAATTTACTATTCACATGTTAAATATAGGGGCAGTTGGTCTTTTTATACTACTGCAGTAATTCTGTGAGGAAAATTTCAATGATGAAAATGAAAAAAAAGTTAAAATAGTCATAATTTACTGCTTTAGTCTGCAGGGCAGCTGTTTTCTGCCTCTATCTGTATTCTAATAAGTCTTTTAAATGAAGAGATTTATGAGATTATTTTAATTTTGATGTCTTTTTAATGCTTCATGCATTTTAAATACAACCTTTTAATAGTTTTTGAGATTGAAGAATTTAATTTTATTTTATACTGCAGAAATAAATGTATTCTCAGGAGACTGCACCATTATTACTGCTTTTTAAACATTTTTTTAAAAACCCAGTATGTCTGGCATATCCTACTATATCCTACTATAGTATCAACCAGCAGTGCTACACTTAGGATCAAATGCAAAGCAGCACTGCAGTTTGAGGGACACTCTGGCTGGTAAGGATACTTAAAAGAAAAACGAACAAAACTCTGCATGCCATGGACAGTGTCTGCGGCGTGTCGAGGGCAAGCCCCAGAGTGCTGCAAGACTCTATGGTGGAACAGCCCCAGCCGCCTGCCTGGTGTCATCTCTCAGCTCTACAGGAGTCTGATTCTTCCTTAACTCATACAGAACTCCTCTCTGCAGAATCTTGGTGCCTTGTACTTTTGCTTTGGTTGCAAGCTGTTACTGCAGGCATATATTTTGTGTAAGAGCAGAATAAAATGTATTAAAAGCTTTAAAGAAGTAGAAGAGAGTGGCAGACTCTTGCCTAATTTTAGCCATCCAAAAATGAAGTTAAGCTGGTTGTAGATCTTCTCAGTAGTGGGCCTTGCTTGGAAGGGCATGGTGCATGTTTTAAATGTGGCTGGGAGATGTACAGCAGCTAGAGACTGGCAGCAAGGAGAGTGGTAACACAGAGGCTGGCAGGGCACGAACAGAGCAGTCAGTGGCAGGTCTGTGCTGCTGCCTACATAGTCCTACCTCTGCAGTCTTAAAAGCAGTAGCAGGAGTGGCTCTACAGCTGTCACTTGTTCCCGTAGCCCTCAGTATTATAGTGGTTGGCATGTCTAATTACTGTGTATTAAAAGCCATCTCTGTAACAGTGTTTGAGAGAGCCTGTGCTCTTCAGGCTCCATCAGTTCTGTTTGCTGCAGAAGGCACAGGACTTTGCTTAGCTCCATGCTGGTGCCATGCTTAGCTAACCTCCATGTGAGTACCTGGGGAACATGAGGATGCAGCACATGGAGCCACTGTTGCTGTAGTGACTCACATGAATGCCCTTCTGTCAGGCATAAGAGCTGTTCTTGTCCTCCTGAAATACTTCGGTTGAGATTTGCCTAGGTCCAAGCTGTTAGGCACAAAAGAGGTCAGGGAAGAAACCCAAGTATTTTGAAAGAACATCTTCCAAATCATATCTTCTACTTTACATTTCAGGTGAAAATTGAGTGGGAACTTAGGAGATCCATTGGTGTTTCATAATTAAAGCAACTTCATTAAGCTCAGGAAATGTTTTATCTGCAACTGTTAAAAACTCACAGAGGAAAGGACGAAAGACAGTATTTTCTTCCAAAGGGCCAACATATCTGGCCGCTGTGTAAAATAACATGAGACAGACACTTGGCTGTAGTGACACTGGTCTTCTGTGCCAGTCTTATGAGTAGTCTTGTCACTGTAAGAGGGCTTAGGTTGATAAATCCATAGTGTGCAACTTCACAAGAGTAAAGATCATCAGTGGGAACTCGAATGAGTAAAATCTGGGAGAAAATTGTATTGGCTCTGTGTTCACATTACAGAAATGGAAATTTCTGCATGACTCACTACTCGCGGCGCCTGGATGTCCTGCTTCACGTGCATCTGTGACAGCAGGTACCTGGATCAATCAGTGACACCAAATACACAAATGATCATGTTTTTATCATGGAATACGACTGCTAAGTAACTCAGTCAACTGAATGTCCCTGGTTTGGTACTAATTCCTCTGTTGTGGTATTTCAGGCTTCTGAGATTTCTAGAAGGTTAAAACATAAGGCTTGGAAAAAGTAATCTGGTAATTATCAGAGAAGGAATAAAATAGGAAGTGAGTAAAAGCAGGCAAGAGCCAGTATCTATCTTTCCAGCTGGTTCTCCATATTTTGAGCATTTCTGCCTTGATCTGCCTTGTGTTAGTCAGGCTAAAGCAGCAACCTCAGCTGTGCATGCATGTGAGATTTCAACTACCACACTTTAGGTTTGTAATTAAGAAATTAATTAAAATACAGTACAGTTTACTGCACAGTCTATCAAGAGAAGGGCAGTTTACAAGATTTTCCACATGTGTGCTATAAATTCAGTGCTACAGATATACAGAATCATATTCACACTGACATTAAAAGTTATCCTCCTCTTGCAGAGGAGTATCATGAAATATTATTGTGAAGAACTGGTAATAAACTAATTTTCTCAGCAGAAACCGAACCAGTAAGAATGAACATTTTGACACTGAAAGACTAAATGTGGAATCTAAGGTGAGAGGGAGAAAGAAATGTGAAAAACCAAACCAACAAACCCCAAACTTCTGAATTTGCCTGCAGTTTTCTGAGGTTACTGATGAACTGCTGTTAACCTTCTGTTGATGCCCCTTCAATTGCAATATGTTAGAATTCCAAAGTACAAGCCTGAAACTTGTAATTCAGTTTTGTACCAGATCCAGTGATACCATTGCCAGTTACGTATTGTAACACCTGCAATTTCATTGTCTACAGAATTGAGTTTAAGTTAGCTGAAGACACTGAAAAAGACATGTTTTTGCAGTTTCCAGGTTGAGACTGGTTTCACTTTGATTAAAATTATTTCCCCCTTTTACATGTTACCAGGCAAAATTATGGAGAAACACTTGAGGTAATGCTGCTTATTAAAGTAGTGTCTCATAGTGTTTAAGGTAACTTTTTGGAAAACAATGTGCATGAAAATATTGGCATAAAACTTCACTTCACTTCCTCTGTTTCCAGTGATGAAGATGAGAAAGAAAGAAGGCAAAAAAATGTGTAAATTAGTACTGAGTGGTATTAGTGAAACTTTCTCTCACTTGCCCTATTAAAGCTGTCAGGTGTATGTGCCTGCCTTGAGAGATACTGCCGGAAATCGTGCTGCAAAGGCCAGAGAAAAAGCAAAATAAGGTAGTACCAGTAGGAATATTTAAATTAAAAAACCAGAAATTGTGGCAGACAAAATGAGATATTACCTTCCTGTATCTCCTTGTTATCAACAGGAATTGAATTAAATTTTGCAGTGTAATGAATTATTGATCTCTTCTTTAAGGAGGCTTCATCAAAGTGTTGAAGCTTTTGTAGATTTCTCAAGAAATGCTAAGCATGTGGATTGGGATAACCGCCTCAAATACAAGGTGGCTCCTACCTTCCCACTGCATCTCAGTAGCAGCACAGTTGAATGATGCTGCTCCTGGAGACTGCACTGGAGGAAGCTGATAGATTGTTACAGGAAGGGCATTGGTGTTAAACTGAAATCTGCCACCCGTGTGCAAGTCAATTAATGACTGGAATTACTTCTCTTTGTGAGTTTCAGCAGTGTGCCACGGGGCAGATTTTTACCTTCTGAGTGAAACCGTATTGCAACCAAACACCATCTCTGACTCCCTGAAAATGCCCCCCTAGACTGTCTGGAAATCGTGCTGCTGTCAATACTGTTGCATAAAATATCTTATAACAGTCAGGGAAATAGCAGCACCCAAGTGGGGGATTCTGTACTTGGCAGCATAGATAAATTAGTCTGTTTTTGTTGAAGTGACATTGATGTATAAGTGGGGAATTGAGAGCTCCTTCCATGAGGGCGTTCCAGTGGATACCAGGGCACAGCCAGATGCCAGAATTGGTTGTTTTATTTGACCATTCTTTATTTTTGCTTGAATATTGAGCTTTTGCTGTTGCAGGGCCTATATGCTTGCTATTAGAGTTCTGTGCACCACCATGATATTTGTCAATGTTAAGACATACATGGAAAGAAAAGAAACAATAAAATGCAGTATCAGATGTATTAGCATAGACTGCGTAGAAAGTTAAGGGGAAATAGGCATTATCCCATCTTTGGGTCCAGAACTGTTGCTTCTTCTCTCACAGAAGCGGGCATAGAGATGGATTAGGAACAGAATCTTGCTTCATTTCCTCAAATGCTAGGAAGTACAAACTGGCTGAAGTATCTTCATTGTGCCTTAGAACCTTTGGGGCAGTAAGGAGGAAGGGCATTATGACATTATGGCTGACACTACTGCTGATACATGGTTCTTACTGGGACAATGCCTTGATTGCTTAAGACTGATTATAATTTATTGTTAAATTCATGTATGAAATGCATAATGCAGGAAATGGTAGAGTATTGTGTGTTTTCTGCAACTTGCAAAGCCGTAAGTGACTTAATACCTGCCTGCTTCAAGAAACTGCCTTTCCTCCTCTGTCTGGCTTTCAGTTTGGATCAGTTGGGTATTTGACTTGCTGTGAGGGGAGGAAAGGTTCAAATGATAAAGTGATCTCTTCAAGAGCCTCTTTATTTTGGAATATTTTTGCCTTCCATCGGCTCTTACTGACTTAGATGGTTACTCATTAAGTGCAAAAGACAGAGAAGTTGTCAGGATCCATTTATTTTGTATCTCCTTGCCATGAATACTGTTCAAAAGCTCCCCTTTGGATTTGATGAACTTCTTTTTGGAGTTTTTTAAGGCCAAGATACTCCCAAGCAAATCAAATCCCATCCTAGATAATGAAATATAAATGAACACATTGAGCATCAGAAACTTGATCACTATTTGTGAAACAGTTGAGGGGCTGTTGTTAAGTACTACACTCTCGCTACATTACAAGATGTATTTATTTCATGTGCATTTAATAATGCAGTACAGATGATGCCTGAAACGCTGAAGTACAGTGAGGAATTACTAGTGCTCTGCAAGCAAGGTAAAGGCACTATGTGTGATTGCCCCAGAGTATATGCAAGATATGGAAAATGAAATGAAATAAATAAAAAGTGGCAGATGACTAGGTTCTGGATATTGCTAGGTGAATTTATTAATTGCTAATAGAGCACCAAGCCATGAATTACTCAGTCATTGCCATTTTTTCAATTTTATGACTTTCCTCTTAAATACAGGTTTGTTAGGAAGGAATCAAATGTCACTGGGCAGTGAATTATACAGAAAAAAAATTATGCTTGTGAATGCTGATTTTTCCATAGTAAGTTATGACTTTAAAAGGACACTGTCAAGGTATTTTTATAGTTTTGGCATGACTTTTTTTGCTGTTGTCTATGATAACCCCTTGTACTCTGGATAAGGAAAGCTGTCATGTACATTTCTTCTTCTTGCTTGATTGTGTGTGAAAGAAAATTGTTATTGTTGGTTTTCATACCATAAAGTTCCTCTACTTCAGTAAAAAAAGCAATAGAATATTTTGCTTGCTTTAACATATTTATATCATTTATGTTAGAACTACCTGCATATGTAACCAAATATAACTACCTTCTGGTCGCCTTAAGCATGTACTGTTTTTGAGAAGGGCTTACCTTGGAAACCTCAGTTATATCTATTGGTCTTAGACACAGTCCTTGTCCCTCCATAATCATGGAGCTGGATAGATCATGTCTGACCTGTCAAAAGGAGTTTCACTCTCTGTTGGCCTTTGTAAAGTGGTTCCTGTGCTTGTGGATTCTTGCCTTGTATTCCATGTTTGATCAGTAAAACCTACTTTATAATGGTTTGAAACATAAACTAATAAAGAAAACCAAGAACCAGCTTGTAGCTCCAAGAACTCAAGTGTATGTGAAAGTACTTCCAGTGCCTTTGGTCTCATGTGAAAGGTCATTTTTACTTTACTATCTTGAGTGTAAAATAAAGCTGAGTCTAAAATAAATTTTCTGTATTAGTCTTGGCAGCTTTTTCAAACAGTAAATGAATAAGTGTGTCTCCTTGGGGCTAAGCATGGTAAACCTGAGAACTAGGTACACTTTAAATTTTTATGTTAATATTTGTTTTTTAGAACTGTGCACAGAAAACAGTGCTGTAGGTCTTGGTGCACTGCTGTGTATGTTTCTAATACAGGTTTTCATTTAGGCATGATACTGTGTTGGTTGCTTAATATGCAGTATCACAAAGTGCAAGATTTTCCTTTTGATTTAGTTTTTCATGCTGTGATCAGGAGGTTAAAATGTAAAGCAGTTTTAAATGTAAAGAAAGGAATTTCTACATTTTGTTTCTGTATCTATTTGGTTTTGGACATGATCACAGGATCACATGTTTCAAATATTGCTATTTATGCTACTCATTACTCACGTAGACATCTTAACACCATTAATAGTGCCTACTTTAGGTCTTGTCTGGCTGAACTATATGCAACCAACTCTTGTCTTTTCCCTTGGTATGTCATATTGTAATGCCAAAATAAGGGTAGAATGTGGTCTTTCCTACACCATCCAGTTGGTGCCTGCCCTGCCATCAGTCTGTTCTCTTCTTGTAGCAAAAGGTGTATTGCTAATCCTGGCCCCTTTTGTCTCGGCTGTACCTGGGCAGCCACAGGGAGCCCGGCCAAACTGATGAGCTGTGAGTTGGTGCCAAGAAGCCCAGCACGTCTTTGGAAACAGACAAATACTGAAGGCCAAATTTGTAAAGATGTGCATAAGGCACCTACAAGCACTTTTGGGCACCTCACAGGAGTTGAGAGAAAGGATCTTAAAGTACCTAAATAGATAGTGCCTGTCTGTAAGGTTCTGTCTCCAGAACTTCGTGGCCCAAATCAGATCTAGGTAAGTGACAGAGCCAGAGTGGACCTTTCCCCAGTTTCTGCATGAAACTGAAAAGTTGTTGGATTCACTTCTTCAGGAGAATTAACGTATTGTTATAAAGTTGTGTATTTAAATGGATGAATAACGTAGCCTGAATTGGGGATTCCATTTTTGTGGGGAATGCGAACATCTTCAAGATGAGCAGGACTGAACTTCAGGAAGTATAATTAGTAACTTAATTTGAGGGACTCGGGAAACATCAGGTGGGGTCCGTTCCATTAGGGGCATTGCAAATGCTTAACAAGGCTGTCTCTTTACCTTATCTCACTGTTTCCTTTCTTTGAATCTTTCTGAATGGACTGAATTGCAGTATTACTTGGATTGCCAATGTGATAAAGCCAAGCTGTTTTCCAACAGCTGTATATGGCATTTCTCCAAGCTAATTTTGGGATGGAGAAATTCCCTTTTCAGCAGTCAGTTCTTTTCCATGATCAGCTGAAAAGCTGATTAGAAAAGGAGAGCTAGTAGGTGTGGAGGGCTGGCAGTAGCACCACACAGAAAAGCACAGGGGTAACATGCAGCTCTCAGAGAGGATGTGAATACAATTTTACGGGAATGATGTAGAAACATGCCTTTCAAGACTAGTTAAGTGCTTATAACTTCTTTCATGTAGCACTTTGGGCCTAAGCATAATTTTTCATAAGCAAATGGCATCTGAAATGGCATGAGAACAGGATACTGCAGTGCAGTAATTAATGGCAGACAGGTGCCATGTGATCCCTTTCAGGAATGCCTTCACAGGTTATGTTGCCTGTGTTGGAAATAACCTGCTAGTCTCTCTGTTGGACACCACCTGGGTGTATATGGACAGTTGATCTGTCTCTGCACTCTGGAAAACTGCTGTAGACAATCTACTGGATGTTTATTCTTGAGGGGTTTTTTTTGGTTTAAGGAAGGTGGATGTGTTCTGAAGACTTTGCTCTTTGAAGCCTTGTCCTATAAAAAATGTTTAACCAAGTCAGTTTTTTAAAATCACTGCATTAGTCACCCAGTGATTATATGAGGAACACTTCAGGAGTATTTCACATACCATCAGCCCATGGCTCGGAATAACAATGAGGGCGAAGTATTAAAAACTCTGTGCTCATAAAGACAAATATGGCTGCATTGTTACATAGTGAGATCGTCTCAATATTTGCTGTTGAATATATCTTTGCATTAATTCAGCTCGTTTCTGAGACAGCACACTGGAAGAAAACATAATTTGAATTAATTATTTGCGCATATGGCATATGCCTGATGTCGGCTAATGCTGCATTAAGGATAGGCATGCTGGGCACACATTAAATAATAGAGTAAATATTTGTATTGTTTATGATAAACTAGTTCCTTATGCAGATCTTCTTTCTTTGTGTCTCAGTAAACATTCCCATTGGGCTTATTTACTGTGATTCATATAGCGCAATATGTAAAGTGTTAAAAAATGTGTGTGTTTAAATTCTACTGCAAGACCTCACTGTGTTTTCAGAGCAATTGATGGTTTAGTAACACTTTAAAATAACATTGAAACCATTATGGCACCTTATTATTATATGAAATGTCTTGTTAGCATTAATCACAAAGGTTCATTTTGTGTCAGAAATACTTCTATGGAAGTTCCATTGTGATCTAACTGTAATGAAACATACATTTATCTCAATATGTTTTGAAATATTTATGTCAAGTGATTATTTTAGGAAAGAGAATTAGATGCCCTGAAGTTGTGCAGCAGTTGAAGAAAGAAGAATTCTAAAAAAAAAAAAAAAAAAAAAAAAGCCAAAAACTACAACCCCCAAATCAACAACCTCCCCTAAAAAATAAAAAATGTTGAAATCAAGGACCCTTCTTAAGAAATTTAGGCACAAACCCTTGCATTAATGAACATAAAAATATGAACAAATTCTCTAGTTTTAGAGGATGGTAGAAGGCAAGAGTACAGGTCCAGAAAGTTCATTAAATTTGGAAAAAAATCTTGATTTGAGCTTTGTTTGCTACTGTTGATGAGGTCTAATAATTTTTAGATCTTAAGGCAGTCTAGTACCAAAATGGAGAGGCTGAAACCTTACGGAGTGGCATGTGTTTTTCACACTTTTTTCTGCCCCAACTGCAAATGGTTATTCCAAAGCGGATTTAGATGGGTCTTCCAGTGTTGGCAAGCCTGATGCAATTGTCAGGTGCATCCTTTAGCAGTTGTCCTGTTGTATCTGATCTGCAGATGCTTGTGCACTCTGATGTGCTGGGCTTAAGGAAATGGTCAGGCTGACTTGCTCTTCTGTCTGAGACAGGGTGATTTGTTGTGATGTAGGGCTGCTCTATACAGGGACAGTAGCCCTTGGCCAAGGATTTTGCAAGCTACCAGACATCCAGAAATCTGGTGAATGACCCAGACTGAAAGGAGGCAAGTTACTACCAAAGGCAAGTGTCTTCCCTCGCACTGGCACGCCAGTTATGCTGGATGGAGTTGGTTGGTGGGGATGGGGCACACTCTCTGAGCTGCCTGTCCAAGTGTTCTTCCTCAGCCGGGCGGGTGCATGTGGCAGAGGGTCAGTCTACCAGCATCTGTTACCTTTGTTGACAATGGCTCTCAGGAAAAGAAGTGCAAGAATCCAGGAGAGGCCTTTCCTCTTTTGGGGAAAGATGGTGTGGGAACTTTGGCTACAAGATAAATTGGTGGATGTGTTAGTACCTCTTGCTCTCCTGAAGATCAGGATACTATGTGTCAATGTTGATGTGAACTTGGATATAATCATGCCTTCACTACTCCCTCTTACTTTTGTGTGCATATTTTCAAATGTGTAATATTTTACAGTATGTTTATCAGAAAATGCTGCCTGACGGAACGTGTCTAGATACTGAAACAAAATACCAAAAATGACAATTCCCAAACAGAACAGAAATAAATCCAGCAGTATCATTTACTTAATAAGAAAATAACAGGCATTAAAATAGGAGCAGTGCTATGATAAACTTGACTGCAGACTCTGCAGTCCAGCCTTGTGAATGAGATTTAGAAGCAGTGTAACTGCTTGGAGAATATATGATTGAACTGAGATCCTATAATGTATAGATGCATGCAGCCTTCCCCTTCTCCATTATTGGCTCTCCCTTTTTCCCAGGCTGATACCCTTCAGTATATTGACGTCAGTATCATCATGTGTGCCTAAGATCTCCCACATTCTCAAAGAGCAGTATAGCCATTAGACTTCCAATTAATACAAACAACAAAAGGTTCCAGATAAGTAGTTTGGTTTTCACTTTACAGGCAGAATGAGGAGTGGTGTAAGGAGAGGTTTGTGATGTTTACTAATTCAGATATGCTGCAGTGAGAAAGAATTCTGCATTCGAGAGACAATTATACTACAATGGCCAAGGTGTTAACTGTTAATCATTCTACCTTCCCAAGAGCTTTTGAGCTGTTCAGGATCCACAGCACACATTTGGCAAGGCAGACAGTTCTAAATCACTTCTGCAATCCCTGAATTTTGGAAGAAGAGATCACTTTGGCAGTATGAAGCCATCTCCAGAGGGCTGTGCGTGGTGGCTTTTCTGAATTTGATACTTCTGAAGGAGGAGGAATAGGAAAAACATGCCCTGATGCCTGGGCATGAGAGTAGGGAGTTCTAGGTATGGGAGAGGAGGAGTGTCTGTGAATGCCAGAGGCTGATCCTGTTTGAGGATAAGCAAAAAACTCTGACATATATGCTTTGTAAACAATCTCTCTCTATTTCTGTACTTGGTCTGTGGTGAAGTTGATTGTTTTCCAGTTTTTTGATATTTAGCCATGGCTGTTATAAGGTTGACAGTTATATTGGCTTCCATAATTTATCCTTTATTCTCAAAGTATTTTTTTCCATAGGTTTTGTTAAGAACCTTTTTAGAAATCATTCATCAAGGAAGTTGGGAAATATATCCGTACTTCTAAGAATGCATAAAAACAATTGTGTTGGATATCCAAGTAAAATGTTGATAGGCGTTTTTGCACAGGACGATATTAAACACAGAGCACTCTGTGTGACTGACCTGGCAGGTCACTGATGTGGACAGCCCTTGGTTTCTGTTTTGCTTCACAGCCAGCCGGCCACTTCGGCTTCTCATACACATTTCCATATTTTGCTCACCAGTCAGCCTACGGTGTGTGGCCTGCAGAATAGGCACCTCATCAGTTTGTAAAAGAATCAGAGTTTGTTATTTAGGGGAAAATGGGGATTAAAATAAAAAAGATTGATTTTTTTTTTCAGTGGCATTTGGGACTGACTTATAATAAGATCCTGCTGCATTAGACTGTCTTTGCTTCAATTCTTGGCGGCACTAGTTGGATTAGGAATGTCTAGCATGCAACTCAAATCCAGAGATTGTGTGCCAGGTATTCAATAGTGGCCTATAACTAGTGAAAAGTAGGAAAGCTCTGTTTAATAACTGACTTGCTAATTTCTTCAAAGCGCAGGAATACATTTTGTTGATTGAGGTCTGGATGTGTTAACGCATTTTCAGTTGAGATGAAATGATTTTGTAAAATAATTATCCTAACGCATCAGAAATACAGGCAATCAATTTGTATTAAAATATCACAAGTTAAGGCTCTTTTTAGTGTTACAAATTACCTATCCTTGGAATATTGTTAGCTAGCTCTTGAATTACAAGAACTTCCTTCTGTGTTATTCTTGATTGGCTAGTTTTGTTGGGATGTACAACTCCCCAAATATATATTTATCTCTACCAGGGCCCATGATACAGTGTATGCCGTTACTCCTTTTTCGTCTAGATTTTAATTTTGGATTAGTAAGATTGAGTAATTTTTCTCTACTGTGCAATTCTGAGCTCTCTTCTTGCACACATCCCGAATATTGCACCCTGGCTCACATAGTGACTGGCAGCTAAGGGCAGCTGCAGGAGTGGTGATGCACAGCAGAGATGTTGATGTGCCAGTTTTGTGACGCATCTGGTGACTGGTTTGGCCCCTAGGATAAATTTGAGAGATTGCAGGTTGTCTTCGGTTCATTCCTGCTCTAAGGCCTCATGTGGATGCTTTCTGCCAAGCCACATGGCATGGGAGAGTGATACACTATGGCTGTTCCTGCTTTTCACCCGAGATCCAGGTCAAGGGCTGCACCAGTCCTGTATCTTCAGGTGTATGTTCTTGACGCATTACAGGCATCAGAACCAAGGCAGTGGGCTGGGAAATGTAATAACAGACTTTCCAGGGAGTGTGATGGTTCTTAAGACAACCAGGCGTGTCTGTATCAAAGCCAACCGTTAAGGAAAAAAAATATTTGTAGCTATTTTTAAGAACTGAGAACGAGTCAGTGAATATAACAGTAAAAGAGCATAGAAGTAGGAGGTTGTGCACTTCATTCCTGCAGAACAAATGTATGTTTGATGACCACAGAGCTGTTTGTGGGAAGCAGTCATAGGCAGGAGCACTTGAGGATGATTTCTGAATTTTGAAAGAAAAGGAGAAATGTAATTTTGTTGAAGTTTAGCAATTACTTACCATAGTTAATTAATCATATAATTAAGTAAAATGAGACCATATTTCTTGAAATGTGTCAGATAATTATGATACATTTTGGTAATTACGTGTAATAAAATTAATTAAACATATAATTCAAAGAATCAGGAAAATTATTACTTGAAATGATTTATCCCATACATAGGTCAGAAAAATCTGTTTTATTTTTCTTGTGCTCAATCTGAAATTTATAATCTGGTCTTTTCTGTTTTTGAAATCATTGCAGATTTCCAGTATTAGCTCTTTGCCTTAATATTAGTTCTTGGTCAGAATTTTTCTTGGTATTCTTTAAACCTTATAATAGTATTGGTCGTCCAGTATAAAAAACCTTGCAGCTCTTTTTTTAGATCATTACTCAGAAAATAGATGCGACTGTTATATTGTGCTGATTGTTGCACATACAGAGTGTTTGTAAAAGACAAGAAAGGAAAAGAAAATGAGGAAAACAAATATTACCCAAGTGTAAGCCAGTGTGCTTGGAGCTCAAAAGTGTTTTAATATGTTTTTTTTGGCATCTGCCTGAAGCATCAAGCGCACAAATACTCTGCCTCCCTTATGGAGGTCTAAACTGACCTCCCTTTCAAGTTGCAACATTTTTTATAGCTAGTTCGCATTTCCATTACTGCTGGGAGGAAATTCTGCTGCCACTGCAGATGACATACTCTAAGAAGGGGAAGTGATATAAAAAAACCCTATAAAATCATGCTTGTGATATTAATTTTCTCACCTCAGGCTTAATAATAATTTTATGGTCATTTTTGAGAAGTTTTTTAGCTGTAATGTTTTATCTATCTTTATGGTCCCTTACGCTGTATTTAATCAGTGTAATTATAGAAGGGTAATTAAATATAATGCTACTTAGTTCTTAAGATTTTAGCACTATTACTATTAATGTAACTAAAAAAAGCCCCTTGTAAATCTTGATGTCTACACAAAGCAAAATATTTGATATGCCATTAAAAGGGAAATGGTGGTGCATTTTTGCTGGTATGGCAGCACACATCCCAATGCATTAGTTCATTGGTGGTTGAAGGGAATTTTTATCAGCATGAAATCAACTGAAGTGAAAGATACTCATTTGTTTTAGGATCCCAGGATGTCTCAGATTTTTAAGAAACAGCATAGGCCCCAATTTAGACAACTACTTTAGGCTTATGATTAAATTAACCTTTAGGGAGTTGAACTCTTGAGTGCTCGTGTTTATGTTACAGGTTTACATGCCCAGACGGACTGGCTTGGCTGTTTTTTGCATATCTTGTAATACCTGCTGGAAGGCAAGCCATGGATCTGGTGCCAGTATGATCCATGTTCATCTTGTTTAAATTGAGGTGAAAGAATCCTATGTGGTAGGAGAGGTTAGGGTAAATGGGTGTAAGGAGGCATGTTTCAGTGCTGCTCAAACCTGCTCAAGGTGCTACTGTGAACAGGATGCAGGATGAGTACGTAAATTTTGCTCTGAACATATTTCTTTGCGCATTAATATCACATTCCTGACTTTCCACTTTTTCCAGGGGAAAAATTTTTAGATTGAAGGGTTAGATACTGCTCTTCTATGATAAACATCACAGTACCTTCATTTGTTTCAAATAGGTGAAAGAGTTATGATATTTGAAAGTGTCCTGTAAGTAACAGGAATATAGTCAGTTTGCTATCAGTATAAAAACATTTCATTATATGCATCCTATTCAGTGGATACTAATTGTCAAGCTTGTCAGAAGAGAGCCAAGACTGAATGTGCTGATCCTTTTTAGCTCAGAGCTGAGGCATCTTGGCAAGGCCAGGTAAAGACAATTCCTTGATTTTGTCATGCAGCACCACTTGACTCTACTTCTCCACAGTATCTGTCAATTAGACCCCTCTGCAGTCACCATCTTTGGCATTTCTCTGGAGAGCTCTGGGACCAGCTTTTTAATGTAACGGTGCTGGCTCCAGTCATGTCAAAAATGACATGTATGCTTTTAGATGATGGATGGTCCTATGTCTTGCACATGCAGATGTCAGACATGCAGGTTTGGGCCTTAGATTGGCACTGGACTGTCTGCTTTGGGATAAAGTGGGATTATAATCTTGACTCATGCTCTCTTGTTAGCCCTAAATTGTATTTACACTTCAATACCCGATGTAAGTGATTCAGAATTGATCTGCCATGCAAATACAAAATTAAAAGAGTAAAATTGTGTTGCATATTCATAGCCTGGCAGTGATATCACATGATTTCATGCCTTTGAGAAAAATAGAGGAGATATATGCTAGAAAAACATCTGTAAACTAGATAGTTCTTCTTCACTGTGACTGTCAGATATGAGTAGTTATCACTGGCAAAGGTATGGTGCCATATTAAGGCTACCCCTAGCAAACTTGCCAGAAGCAAGTCCCTCAAGGAAGGGAGCACAGGATTTGGGCCATGCCTCTGCCAGTGGAACTGAGGGATCTGAACTCATTCTGGGGTGGAGACTTGTAGACTTACTTGTAAATGAAATGTAAAATTTCCCTCTTGTCTTCTCAGTCTTATTGCAGAATTAATTTTAGAAAATAGAACCTTTTCCGTAATATTCTCCTAAAGGAAATGTGTCTTCTGTGGGGGAAATGCCTCTTTTTCAAAGAGCCTGAACAAAGAGCCTGTGTATCACCTGAATGCTGCCTCTGCTCTGCTTCATGTGACAGTCATAAATACTTTTTGGGGTTTCATAGTACTCTTACTAAGCCAAGTATCATGGTAGCACAAAGTAGGAGTAGTAATAGTAGTATATTGATTTGAAAAGTAGTGCAAGACAGTATGCAGGATGGGAATAGTCAGGGGTTTGTGTAACTCATCATATTAAATGCCTTTTGTTCTGCTTATCCTTCCCAGAAGAGAAGGAACAGCACAGTTTGAAAGTGCTCCGGCATGTCCTAAGGGATTTTAAAGGAGATAGGCAGCTACCACTCTCCCTTCCAAGGGGACTCCTGGCACCTTTTCCTGTGTCCCATTATAACTACTGCTACTTTCATCTTGGGGCAGCTCCAGGGGTTAAGTTGGTCATAGGAACATCAGTATCCTTGGAAGAGGTGGACAAGATCGGAAAAGGTACAGTGATACTCTAAGGGGACTTTTAAGAAGCAAAGCAGGTGCCAAAAGTGGAGAAGTATCAGCACATAACACTGGTGGAGCCATGTATTACAGTGATTGCTTACTATGCATAGCACTGGCTATACATTGCTTTACTACACTGGAGGTTGCAGTGGGGTGTAAATGTTACATCTGCCTTGTAACACTGCTCTGCACAAAATTATATTGCATTTGGTATCTTCATTTCTATGGGATTAAGTGAGACTCTATGGGGGTGTATATTCAGAACCTTGGATTTAGATTCAGAGTTGTTTGGCTAAAATCCCCAGCTGTTTTGTTAAAAAAAACCCCAATAAAACAACCAAACTTCTTGTTTTTCTAAAAGAATGACTGTCCCTGTGGTTACTGATGTGGGACATGTGCAGCTTAAGTACTATTGCTTCTCTTCCCATTTTAATGAAATACAAAATGGCGTCTTTTCAGAGATTACTCTTCTTGCAATAAAATGTCTGTCCCTGAGGAAGAAAGCCATTTTTGCATTGTTGCTTAGGAAGGTGGTGGTGCAGAAAGTTTTGTTGGTGGACTCATGAAGAAGACATTGGTTATCTCTGTGTGGTATTAGGACTTTAATTAGTGGAAAGCATGTTAGAAACTATACTTCACATTTAGAATACAAACAGAGGCTGTTACATTGCCTCTCCTTCTCCTTTAAATTAATTCTTCCCTTAAAAAGGATTCTTTGGATTAAAAGCATTTCTTCTACATCATGAGGGAATTTCTTAAAACAGTAACAACAAAAACAGACCAACTAATGAAAGAAGTGATTTTAAAAGGCCAGGTAATTCTTGCATGGTTGAGTTACAGCCATGCTTAGAAAAGGAAGGAAGTTGCTTTAATTATAAATAAAAGAATTGGTAAGCAAGATGAATTTCTGCCAAGCAGGGAGCTTAGCCCAGCTTTGACTTATAGCAGAACCCTGTAGTCCCTTTTAATTTTTACTTACGTGGTTCATTTTAATAATGTGCTTTGTTTTTCAGTGACTGGATGGAAGAAGCATTAAGACGACAATTCATTAATACGGATTTGCATTTTTGAAATTATGGGGTAGCAAAAACCATTAAAAACAAGATCCAATGAAATTCCCATGGGGACTACTGTTACAAGTTAGTGGTGGTGGTCTTCTAATGGCACCAGAACCCTTGTGACTACAACCAGATTTTTTCTCTTCGTGTACCTGGCTGTCCCGATTGAGGTAGCTTCCTACCTGTGCTTAAATATGTTTCAGAATACATAGGTTTGTTTTCTGTCTCTTCTCTGAAAACCAGCTATCAGAAAGCAAAGAATCACAACTCAGGACACTGGATTTAAGATGGGAAAGCTGTAGCCCTTGTAGAACAGGGAGATTTCTCTGGATAATTCTGTAATCTGTGTGGGTTTAAGAACCTTGTATCTAGAATAGTTCCACTCCCAGTGTTAGAGGCAGATCTCTTTTTACTCTTAGGCTATTGCCATTCTCTTCTGCAGCTTCAGGCTCAGGACTTGGAATCATAGAATCATTAAGGTTGGGAATGACCTCTAAGATCATGGAGTCCAACTGTTAACTTAGCACTGCCATGTTCACCCCTAAGCCATGTCCCCAAAGCACTAGTGCTAGATCAGCACTAGAGAAGATGCAATGGATATTCCTATGGACTTCTTCCATCTAGCCTGTGTCTTATCCCTTTTAAATCAATAGTATTTATCTCCACCAGTCTTTGAGGGGGGAAAGTTAACTCCCCATTTTTTGTGCTAGAGTTTATCCCCCTTATCTTGCCCATTCTATAGATTTGTTTTCTTGCTGCTTCCCAGAAGCAGCTCATGTGCTTTTCCAGGAGCAGCTAAGCCGCAGCTCAGAACATGATGGTACACTGATCCAGACATTCCCAAAGATTAATTTCTTTGAGCGCTACTCAGTGGCATTTATTTTCCCCATCAAGCCATTTTTCCTTACATTCTCATGCCTTTCCTCTTTGCTCATCCTGCAAGCCATTCTTACAACAGGCTACCCCATAATGGCTATTAAAACATGGCTTCTGTTCTGTGGATTCTCACCCTTGTGCTTTACCTCCTCAGTAAATCTCCCATTCCCCTACTTGACTGTTTGCCTCTCCAGAATTTGTTGCATTTGGCTGAAATGCTGTCTTACATTCAAAGGATGGTTCCTTGACTGATGTGGCCTTCATAACGGTCTTGGAAGGTAAAAGGTTGTGATAGATGGACACAGTAAAAAAAGATTTTTTTTTTCAGGAAGCAGGAGCATGTTTTTACTCTGCTGTCTCTACTGGTCCATTTACCACTGAGAGAAGAAAGAAGTAGAGATTAGAGGCTGTTCTGCTAAATTAACCCTAGCTGGTCTCAGGTGATTAGTCACTAATACATTTTTGCATGAACACCTTCGGTTGACAAATTCTGACTCCTAGCACCAGGTGGCTAAGAGCTTTCCTACGGAAATACGTGAGCATCAAGTAATATCTGCTGTTGAATTTTTTGTGTCATTAATGGGAACTGGCATCTTCTGCCATCAACTGTAGTTCAAGTAAATTATACTCTCTGTGACAGAAGAAATTAAACTGTGTTGTACAGCACATGGCCCAACACAAATTCATGTTTTTCAACATCCCAAATTATGTAAGCAATGTCTTTACAGTCAAGTTTTTAAAGGCAGATTAATTGTTCATGTCAATGCTTATTTTTTGAGAGCTTTTGCTTTCATTACCTAATTTTCCTTACCAGCATTACTTAGGGCATCTTTTCAAAGAAGAGACTGGTGGAAAGAAGTTCTGAATTTCTTATTTGGTGTTTAATTTGGAAAATCTCTGCATACTTGGCAATTTGGAAAGCCAGTGTCTCAGTAAGGATTTGGAAGATTATTTTTAGACAACCATGTTTTGGAAATCTTGCTTGTAATTTTCTTCCATAATAAAATGTGGTCCATTTAATCTGTTCTGCATAATTTCCAATCATGATACTACTCCTTGTGCATAAATAATTAACTAGAATGTCTGAGGTCATTTGTATCTTTTGCTCTACAGAACAAACGACATAATGACCACTACTCAGGATTAGGGACGAGATGGCCTTAAAGTTTTAATATTGTTGTATTCTGTTAGCTGACCTAAACCAAGATGCCAATAATGGTTTGTTAACCTGCAGAGACAACTGTAGATGTTGAAAGAAATACCAGACAGATTTGTGTAGCTGTCTAAAACCTCTGTCCGCAAGGTCCTGTGTTAACTGGTCACTGGAGCAGCTCATTTAATGAAACCCTTTGGCAGTTCAGGTCTTTATTTGATTTGTATCTCCTCTTCTGCCTGAGAATGGGGCAACCAGTATTTCTCTGCTTGACAGGAATGCTGTGGAGGGTAAGGAAAGCCTGTGAAGTGCTTTGAAGTTGGAATGCACAGCAGAGTAACACTTCAGTGAATAATATTTTCTGGTCCATTTTTCATGATAGCCAATTAATGTATCAAAACCAGTGAAACTTTAAGAATCATGGTGGTTAATAGAAATGCACAGAATATTTAAGATGTAATAAAGAAAAGTAACTGATGAGTATGGCAACAATCACTTGGAATAAACATGAGTGAGTGTTCATCTTCGCAAATTAATCAGCAGCTTCCTTAAGATGGGAGATTTGACTGTTCCAGGTCTACCTGTCATAGCTATGATATCAGCTAGGTTTTAGTATCTTGAAGTGTTTTTAGATTAATTCTCCCCCACTTTAACTGGAGGAAAATATATTACTACTTTAGTGGCATTAGCACTGTGCAAAACCACTCCTATATGTTCTAGTTGCAGGACTTAACCAAAAACCAAAGCAGTGTGTGGGTGCTTAAATGGATTATGTTTCTTCTTTTACTTTGTCTGCTTGGGTATGTAGAACTGAAATGAGTCCAGGTCTGAAGATAGAGACCTGTACAAACCTAAGCAAGCCTTAACAACTCAACAGTAGAAAACTCCCTGTTATTACCAGTTCTGTGTCCACTAGCTTTAGTGTCGAAACAAGAAATCTTAACTAAGCCCAATGGACAGAGGTAATTGTTATTTGAACTTCTGTTTTTCTCAGCTGTAACAGGAGAAAGGTCAATATATTTTTATATGAGTATATCCCACTAGATTGTTGATTTACCGTCTCTGACATTTTTTTGATGCAACTTTTCCTCTAATCAAGAAGTTGACTCTGTGACACAGAAAGGCTAAGCCACACACTAGGGTTTTATTATTCATCTAGAGTTCCAGAAGAGTTAAGGAAATGTTTAGCTTAGAAGATTTCCAAAAAAAGTATCTAAAAATCTTCGGTGCTGGAGTGTTTTCTTGGTTTTGATCACTTACAGGCTTTTTGACAATTGCTTAAAATAGAAGTGTAATATTTGAGGCCAAACAGCCTTTATCATCCTCAGGTTTGAAGGTAATTTTTTTACTTTTTCATTCTCAGAATTTTTCGAATAATATTTCATATTTAACTTAAAAACAATATATGGCTGAAGAAGATACTCTTTTTTACTAATGTTTTTTGTTACCATAATGAAAATCTGTTATTTGCCTACCTCAGTTTTTTAAATTTGTCATACTTAAAAATTTGTGGAAACTATCTATTCTTGAATAAGGATATAAACAGATCTGAATTTGATCCTTCATGAACTCTAGATTTAATCATTTCAAATCGGTTTTGGTGTGTCATTCTCATGATCAGTATGCATAAAGGTATATGTATGTGTATATCTAGCATATTTGTGCACTTGTGCCTTTAACTGATTTATTCAGGAGCACTTCAGTTTGTACTAGGATTGTTAAGAACATAAAGCTTGGTATTCTCTGGGTTCAGTAATCTTAACGTAAATTATTCCTTGTTTTAAATTAGCTCTAGATTTCCATTGGGAAAAGAACAGTATCACCCATATAGAAAATTAGCCTGGGGTTATACATATCAGAGGAATCAAATCCTTGAGGAATCAGTGTGCTCATCATTGCAGAGTGGTATTGTGTATTGGGGGACAGATTCAAAAGGAGTAGTAGATTGACAAATCTAGTGAAATTCAAGTGACTTTTTTTAATGCTGTCAAAGTCTTGCTCCTTAAAGTCTTTGAAGATACCTGTTTGATTACACTGGTTCCCGTCTTTGTACTGCTTTTTGTCTTTCTTGCTCTCGTATTGTCAGCAGTGTTATCATTTTACTGACTGTCAGTTGAAAATGTCCCTCCCCGCAATATATCCTCTTACATTTAGAAATTTTACATAATTACTATCAGCTATTGGTTCCCAAGCTAGATTGATTTGCAGAGTGAACCCTCTGGCCCTTGAAATATTTTTCAATATCTAATTTCTTTTTAAAAAACCCAACCTTCAAAGCAAATACAAAGTTTTTAGATCTCATGCCAGTTGAGAAAACCTCCATTAAATAAACTAATTGCAATGTAGTGGAATTTTACCTGCCAGGATACCTGGCACATTAATTCCAGAAAAAAAAGAGTGGTACTTCTTTGTGTGTCAGTGTTAATTACATTATTTATTGCCTATGTTTTTAGGAAATAGAAGTTGGAAAAGTATTTAAAATGAGAATTGTAAATTAAAAAATCAAATTGGAGAAAGAATGAGCAATGAAACACAGAGAAGAAAATGAATAAAATGAATAAAAAAGAGAAGGGGTAAGTAATTATTTCAGCCTTTCAAAACAGAGCACATTTTCTTAGGAAGTGATGCAACAGAAATGGGGGTGAGGACAGGACAGGTTGTGCAGGACATCCTTTGTATTCAAGTAGATCCTCAAGTACTCTTGAGTCAAGCACAGGCAACAGAAGTGTTCAAGAATAAAAACTGAAAAGTTCTGAATATTTTTGAAAATAAGGCTTGTGCCTAGATTTGGGACCCCATCTCCAGCTGGGCATGAATAGGTATGTAAGTCAAATGTTTTCCTTCATTTATGAATTGCTCTGATAGGGGAGGAAAGGCAGAGAAGAAAGTGGGTGAACAAAGCCAGCTTTGTTCCGATAGAGTTGTTGCTTTCTAGGAAACAGCACTTGCCTAGCTTCATTGTTGCTGGGTCACTACTTCTGAGGTCAGAGCAAATCCTCATTTTTACGCTCTATCATAAATTTTAATTGTGTTTGATGTAGGTGGGCAGTCCAGAATTTTGAATGTAGATGAATTATAGGAATGGAGGTAAAATAGGGGCAAAATGTTTCCTGCTGGGATACTCTGTGGAACAGTGTTTCATTTCTAGTAATACTAGGTTTTTTAAAAAAGAGAACTTGTTAAAAACCATGATTTTTCAATGTCGTGATGTGTATGATGAAACTTGAAAACCATTAAACTAAAGTGCTTAAGAAATTAAAAATTAAAGATGACATTTCATCTTTAAGCTATCACTAATACAAAGTAGTGCATCAGAGTGATACAAAATAAGGAAAATGTGTGAATGAAATTTTGAGTTTTCTGGATTCCATGGTTTTTCTACTCTGTGTCTTGTAATTTAGAGTGTTATTTGAGTATATATCAAAATTTCCAATTTATGAGCAAGCCTTTGTTGTGAACATATACAAGGTACAAGCTTTTGACAATGCAAAACGTAATGATCCACAGCAAGAAAAGTGAGGAAAAGAAAGCAGTAACACATGGAAATGAATTTACTAATTTCTTCATCATAAAGATAATCATGGTTCTGAAATGCAGTGAAAAAAGATGTTGTTGAGATGCTGTGGTTAATGGGGGCCATATAAAACTGAAGTAGATGGAAGAGAACAGATGGAAACTTGAGGAGAAATAGCCTGTCCAGAGATCTGCTGGCTGCTGTTGTTTGAAGTTCATAAGGTTTGGTGCTGTGTAGAAATGTAATTTCCTTAGGTTTCCAGGTACTTGGATACTATAAACGAGCTCCTTCACCATGTTGTACTTATGACAGAAAAAACTATTTAGAATCATTAAATACTTAAGGTTGGAAAAGACCTCTAACATCGAGTCCAACTATTAACCCAGCACTGCCATATTCACCACTATACCAAATCCCTAAATGCCACATCTGCATGCTTTCTGAACACTTCCAGAGGTGGTGTTACTTATGGAATCATAGGATAAAGTGGTCTGAAAGGGTCTTCAGGAGATCTCTTGTCCAACCTCACACAGTGTGGCCAGGTCAGACCAGGTTGCTCAGGTACTGACCCACTTGAATCTTCAAAGTCTCTGAACAAATTAAACAATGTTTTAGGGCAGCTCATTCCACTGGTGGACTGTCCTTGCAGGGAAAGGTTTTTACTGTGTATGCTGTCTGAACTTCTCTTATTTTACCTTCGGCCCATTGTCTTCCTGTCATGTTCTTCCGTAAAGATCCTGACTTAATCTCTTCAGTGACCCTCCTCACCGGTGCTTGGGGACTGTTGGTAGGTGCCCTCAAAGCCATCTGTTTTCCAGGAAAAACATGCCGTGTTCCTTCAGTCTCTCCCCACAGGTCTGGTGCTCCAGACCCCGAACAGTCTTGAAACCCTCTGCTGAAATTTGCCTCGGTTCACTGATGTGTTTCTTGTATTTGTGCGTGGGGGTTGTGATATTCTGGATGTGGTCTGATGAGTACTGAGCAAGGCAATCGTCCCTTCTCCCTGCTGGCTGTAGTCCTGCTCACACAGCCGAGGAAACTGCTGGCCTGTGCTGCCAGTGCACACTGCTGGCTCACATTCAGCTCCATACACACCAAGACTTTCCACTGGCCTTCCTCCCAGTGAGGCCCAGCCTGTATTGTGCATTCCTTCCCAAGTGCAGGACAAGGCTTTTGTTCTTGTTGAATTTCAGAAGGTTCCTACTCTTCTGTCTGAAGACAGGTGCAAGATTTGCCTTCTTCCTGTTCTTGTGGGCCTGTACTGCTCCTTTCAAAGGTGCCCCTTGCAGATGAGTATCATTGGATGCAGCCTGCCAGGTCCCATGGATGCCTGTGGGCTGAGTTCTCCTGAGATACCTGAGTCAATCCTCATCCACTGCTGGGCACCCCCTTCTCCAACTCTGCCTCTCAGTGCTGAGGCCTGGAGGGCCTTTTTGGGGAAGACTGGGGCAAAGAAGGCATGGAGAGCCTCAGCCCTACCTGTGTGCATGGTCACTAAGTCACCTGCCTCTGTTGCTGTGTTCTCTGAAAAACAGGTAATTATTTTTAAACATTCTAATTAACAGCATGGGCAGTGTTCTGTGAAAAAAGGTCAAGGTCTTCCTGGCCTGGTGTCTTGTTTCTGTTGTTGGGAATTCTGCACATCTTCAGAGGAGCCATGCTGACATGAATGACGGTAGAATAATCTCTTCACAAGGAAACTTTCAACTGTTTTAGAAACCCTCTTTTCCTGTGATACAGGAGGGTCTTTATTCTTCATGTCCTCTGGACTATTTTTTAATGTCCTTCTTGACAGAGGTAATGTATTCAAGGGGAGTATATGTCATTAATTTGCAGTGATGGCAATATAAATGGCAGTATATTAATATTTTTCATATTCTGTATTCCCTTCTCAATACATCATAGCATCCTGTTCACTTTTTTTGACCCCTCATGTGTATTGAGCAAATGTCTTCATTGAAGTGCCCGTGATGAATCTTGCATCTTTTTTCCTGAGAGGTTATAACTAATTCAGAACCCATCAGTATGTACAAGTGGCTTTAAATTTGTTCCTTCTAGTGTACCCTACTCTGCACTTTTTTCACAGTGAATTTCATCTGCTGTCAGGTTGTCCAATTACCTAGTTTTTTAAAGGTCCTTCTGGAGTTCCTCACAATCCTTTGTAGTCTTGACTACCCTAAATAGTTCTCTGTAGTCAGCAGATTTCACATTCTTATTACTTATGGCATGTCAGCTTTCAGTTATTAGTAAATATGAATAACTGTGCCTTTCATAGTATTGATCATTTGGACATGCTTTCTTCATGCACTGGTTATTTTTTCCTCCTTGCTCCTATTTCCAATTATTTAGTTAGTCTTTCAGTCCGTGGCAGGAATGCACCTGTAAATGACTGGGTCACACTGTGAATCTTAGAGACTCATAGTAGCTACCAGGGCTGGTCTCCAAGGTATCCACAATGAAGTAAGTTAATCTTAGGTGGACTGAATTCCCTTGGAGATCTTCCCCACCCCTCCAGAATATTTGACTTTCAAGACTGCATGTCAAAGTTTTCTAAGTAAATTAATACAAAGAAGCTTCTAGAGAGTTGGTTTAATCTTCCTTTGCTCACTCTTTTCTTCATTCAGACTGCTATGGATGGGTTCTCAGGGCACTCCTGGTGGGATAAGGAATTCTGTTACGCTCCGTATGTTTTGTGACTCTTTGCTTCTGTTGTAGATAATAACCAGTGCTCTTTCTGGTTAAAGAGTAAAAGTTGTGTACCTCTAATTATGTGGACTGAGTGCAGCTTCATCCTTGAGGCTGGAAATACGATAATGCAGCTGTGTTATAGCTCTACTCTCTTGATCCTTGCTTCTTTCAGAACTCGTGCAGTGTTTCACAGCCCACCTTTAGGGCTAGAAACTGCTAAGCTTAAGATACTGTTCAGGGAACATGTATTGTGAAAACCTGACGAGTTCTTGGGCACAAAAAGTTTACGATGGTTCAAGGTTATACTGAGCAAGTAATTGGAAGAGAGATCTGTTGAGAGTAACAAAACAGGCAAACAGCATCAAGAACAGAATATTCCATCAACTGGAAATAGCCAAGGTGAGGCAAGGACTTTGAAAGGAGGTGGTGTCATATATTCATGCCCAGTTCTGGCTTCTTTAGAGACTGGACACTGAGGACACAGTCGAAAACAGGTTAGAGCTCAGCCTGGTTCTGAATCAGCCCAGCTGCTCTTAAATTCTTAGAAATTGTAAAAATATTAATCCAAACTTTATGCAATCTATGGATCACATGATATTGGAACATTCAAAATAGGATCTTTTTCTTCTGCTTGACCTTCAAATACTGTCTCTATTTCTGCTGTGAGAGTCATATGATGACAGATGGGCTATAACTGGGGTCAAATTTGCAAAAGGTTTTGAAACTGAGGAAGGCTCTTGGTCCTGAATGGAGTAGACAGTTGAATTTGTCAAATTTCACTCTCTTTAATCATCCCGTCTCTGACAACACCAATATGATGGAGAGTTATCTGTTCCAGTTATTATTAATTGTGATGGATAGTGATTCCAAGAAAAATTTTAGCTTCCTGGCCAATTGCTTTGTTTAAGCCAACTGTTGATACTCATGTGGCTTAATAGGCACAGAGGTCCTGCTGGAAACTGTACTTCCAGAACCGTACTTACATGATGTACTAGATTTTTTTGGGGACTTTGTTCACCCTTGTAATCTGTTTTTACACTCAATATGGTGAAGTTTGTGTTTGTCTATTGCTTTCCTTCACATTAGGTTTTTTTTTTCTTTTTGTGCTTTATTACTTAGCCATACTATTTTGTTCTTGACTTTTTACTATATATATATATGTATATGTATATTAAAAAAATGCCTATATAAAAGCCTCTTGTGACTCTAATAAGATACTTTTTAGTAGATTTCTATGGATTTTAATTTCTTTACTCTCCCCTTTAGGCTTTACCTAATTTTCTCATTTAGGAAAAAAAAGCCCCTCTCATACTTAAAGTTTAATGCATCGTCTCTTGATGTGATGACTCTGATAGGGATCCAATTTAATTACATTCTGACCACTGCTACTTAATGGCTGAATCTTACTTCCTGAACTAGTTCCACTGTGTCAGAAGAAACACGTATTTTGTGATTTCTGTAAGCTTCACAATGGGTTTCCATAGAAAGAAATAAGTTTATGGCATTGAGAGTATTTTTCTTCGCTCTTTAACCTAGTGTGACACTTGGCCAGTTGGCAGTCGTGTAGCTGAGGATGTTCATTGTCTCTATTGCAACTGATGCTGTTTGTGGGCACCCACGGCTGCCAAACACACTTGAATTGCAGTTCTGGCTTCCCCTCCCAATCAAAGAGGAGTGCAGGGCCAGTATTTTCCCACATCAAGCAATGAGGGCTTTGTTCTTCTTGTCTACAGTAGGAGTGAATTTGAAGTCACAGTGCTCTTGCCCTTTATACCAAGCCAGTTTTTTTAGCCTCTTGTGTTTAGAAAAGAGAGAAGGTCTGGTGCTCAAGACTCCGATGACTAATCTTCCTCCTGCTCTGCTTCAGGGCAGGCTTCTGTCAAGCTGGGGCTCTTGTGCAAGTAAAATGGGGTATTTCCAAGATCTGGTATAAAGAATTACAAAGGGATTTCAAATATAGGTGCCAATTTCAGATTTCTCCATTTTCTTGTCCCTACCCTGGTGGTGTCTCAGATGAGAAGGTACTCTTGAATCCACAAAAGTCCTGTATTTCTGAAGAATGTTTCATCCCATCTACATGTATTTTTGCTCATATCTGAGAGGAAAGTGGGGCCCTTTCCTTCCAAGAAGCTTCTTTACTCCTTGCCTCAATTTCTTGAAGTGTAATCATCCTGATAAAACTCATTGCTTTTTATGGTGGCTTGTACATTGTTATAAACTCTTGATTGTTGCAGTAGTTAGTGATGCTTACGTGGGTTTCTGATCTTCTGATGCAGTCAGAAGGCTAGGAAAGCTGGTGGTTCATAGGTCAGTTGGGCAGCATGAGCCTTCACTGCCAAAACAGCACAATATATCCGCAGATGAATTTCATAATTCTTCATAACACCTTTTTGTGCCCCTTTTTCCTAAACCTTAGTGCTGTACAATGGTATTATTAGGTCAGATGATGTGCTTTGCTTCAAAACATTAATATGGGAAAAAATGAACAATTGTGATTAAAATTGATTTTTTCCCTTTGGGAAGTTGGAATAAAAAATGGTTACCTGCTCATTTATGAAACAGATTTATTCTGTTGACATGGAGGCTTGTTTGAAATGTAATTGAATTTCTGTTACCTAATGGAAAGTGACAGTTAACAGTATTTATTTTCCATTTGTGTCTCAGTAGATAACATAACACAATTTTGATTTGTAGTTAGCTTTGGAATCTGAGATTGTTCTATCTCTGTAATTGAAAAGATGGGAGCACGATGGCCTATTACAATTCTGGTTTTGTTTTTTTACACCAGTAAAGGCAACATTAATACAGTAAACAGCATCTATTCCAGCTTAATAGTTGTACTGAGATGTTATTTTTGCATCCTGCCTTTCTCATTAGAAACTGCCACATCATGATCTGGATTGATAATTCTTCCATTTAGACACTCTGTGGCAGCTAATTTCTATGAGCTGTGCCTCCCTTTTCTTGCCCACCTCAAAACAACTTTTTTACCTTTCAGCCAGAACACTGTTCCTAGCCATAATATTACAATTATAGCCCTCAATGTTTCTTTTGCAATTTATTTTCATGATATGTATCTTGCTCACTTTGTATGGTAAATGCTGTCACTCAACACCTAGAGGACAGTCCCAGGATTGGGCCTGGCCAGCATGAGTTCATGAAAGGCAAGTTCTGCTTGAGCACCCTGGTCTCATTCTGTTACAGGGTGACACACTTCATGGGTGAGGGAAAGGCTGTGGATATTGTCTAGCTGGACTTCAGTAAAGTCTTGACATCATTTTGCACTGCATTCTCCTGGGGAAATTAGCTGCTTAGATGGGTGCACTCTTTGCTGTAGAAAACTGGATGGATGGCTGGGCCCAGAGAGTGGTGGCAAGTTCATCTGAGTTTGTTCTGTCTCTGAGTGAAACAATGGGAGCACAATGGCCTAACTCAATTCTGGTTTTGTCTGGTGATCGTCCCCGTGTATTTGGCACTGGTGAGGCCATACCTTGAATCCTGTGTTCAGTTCTGGGCCCCTCACAGCAAGAAGGATGCTGAGGTGCTGGAGTGAGTCCAGAGAAGGGCAACAAAGCTGGTAAAGGGTCTGGAGCACAAGTCCTACAAGGAGCAGTTGAGGGAGCTGGCATTGTTTAGCCTGGAGAACAGGAGGTTCAGGAGGGACTTCATCTCTCTCTAGGATGACCTGAAAGGACGTGGTAGTGAGGAGAGGGTCAGTCTTTTTTCCCAGGGAGCAAGAATTAGGACAAGAAAAAAACTCCTGAAGTTGCACCAGAGGGGACCAAGATTGGATATTAGGAAAAATTTCTTCACTGAAAGGGTGGTCAGACATTGGAACAGGATGTCCAGGGAAGTGGTGGAATCACTGTCTCTAGAAGTGTTCTAAAGGTGTGTGGATGTGGCACTTGGGGTATGGTATGGGGGTGAACACGGTGGTGCTGGGCTAACGGGCTCAGTGATCTTTTCCAACCTTAACCTTTCCTCATGGTCTTTTCCAACCTTAACAATACCATGAAAACCATTGCTTCAGCATTAATGTTAAAAGTAGTAGGTTGACAACTTGGTTCTTGTATTATTACATGCCTTATGCTGCAATTTCCCTGCTGCTTTTTATTTAGAGTTCTGCTTACCCCTAAATGATTAGGCAGCTTCTTCACACAAAGGAAGCTATTTCCCTTTGAAACCAACATGTACCCATTCCTACTGGTTCTCCTAAGTCTGATGGCACTGAAGGAGAAACATTTTTTGGAGAGGCAGTTGTCTTTCCTTTGTCATGATGAAGCCTTTGCTGTCCAGGCCTGGTCACCATTTACTTGCCTTGTAACTTGCATAGCTGTTATCTCATTTATGAAAGAATCTAAGGTCAGTGTTATGTAGCAGGACATAACATTGTGGAGGAGCTTGTTTTCTCATAAGTGCAGAAAAACAGTCAAGATGAAGTATTGGATCTCAGATGGTACAAGGTGGTGCTTCTTCAAGAGAAGAAGATGGCTGTTACAGCACAGCCTCCATTCACCCAACGTGCTTTCCAGATGGGCCAGAAGCAGGACACTAACCACTCACACTGGTTTATTAGCTTCCACTGCCAGTTTTGGTACACTATTTTAAACTTGGAAGTTTTAAAACAGTAGTTGTGCACTGTCCTATTACAGCATTTGGGAAGGGGTATGATTCAGATCATATTTTTGGTATGTTCAAGTGTTATGGGCTCATGAATTCAAGCTTTTTTTAGTGTATCAGATATAACAACTATTAATTATTTTACCACCAGCTTTTTTTCTTTGAGCTGATGAATAAATTAAGAAGTCAAGTTTTTATGAGTCTTGAGTTGATTCAGGAAGAAAAAATAAAAATGTGGTACTGTGGTTTCTAAAATGGAAACTGAGTAGAGCTTCTATGTATCAGTAATGTGCTATTTGTTTCATTTGGATTATTTTAAGGGATTGTGTGCATGAAAACCACAGAAAATGGATACGGATTTTTGAAAATCCAGAAATAGTTCCTGAAAATAGAGAAGCATTATGTTCTACAGCTCCTCCCTTTAGGTTTTTAAGGTTTAATTCAAACAAAGGAGTGCATATTTTCAAAGTGTACTTCATTAAAACCTCAGTGATTTCTGATATGAGCTTCATAGAACTTAAGTTTATTTATTCAATAAATAGATGAAATCATAAATAACAACAGTGCGTAAGATAGCCTAAATTGACAAAAACCAAATTAATCTGAGCGTAGGACTTGCTGCATTGAATATGAACGAAAAGTTATTTCAATAAGAAGCATGAAATGTGTCATATTTTCAGAGGAGCCTTGAGCTGCTCTGCAGTACTCATAAACCACAGATTTCATCCTTGTCCATTGGTTGGCTTAAAGTAGTTACAATTTCAGACTTCCCCTGGATAAGACGACCTACTAATGAACAATTACTTATTAAACCATTTGTAATTGTACTATTTAATGTGTACATATGCCATCTGAAGTGATAGATATGCAAGCCTGTAATGGCTAAATATTTCAAGACATTTTCGTGAGACCTAGAGTGGAGATTTCAGTGGGTATTTCCGTGCATACTTCTTTACATATGCAAAAGTACATGTATGCATACAGGGGTACACATATGTATGTGTGTATATAGATGTGTGTATGCATGCATAAATCAGGGAGTCTGTTATGACATTACTTACCAAGTACCAATGATAATCAACTCATGAGCATATTTTCAGTGGTATAGTGTGGCTGCCATATGGGTGAGAGAGCTTTTTCACAGACACAAAAGCTTAATATTCAGTACTGTTTTGTACTGAAAACATTAAAGTTAATGCAAGATGGAGTTTGTAAACCCTGGAAGTTTAGAGGGCTGTCACTTCTTTCCTCTCCAGATCCGCAGATACTCAGCAGTCCATGGCAGCAAGGTTTTTCCATATTTGTTCTTTTTTTAACCCAAAGTTACAACTGTATGCTGATCTTTATTGACCTCTCCTACATGCCATATTCTAATTATCCAGTCTGGAAGAGAATTTCTACTGATTTTGTTAATAGCTGAAACATAAATCAAAGTAATTTACAGAGCATTTTGTGAAATAAGCGATCTTTTCCTGGAAGGGTGGCATTTGAGTAGGCTTTATGTGGAAAATTTTGTGTGTGAAATACACACACAAATGTATGTGAGAAGGAAATAGAGGGTGTATAAATGCTGTTTCGTCAGTTGTTTATATTTAATTGGTACATTCCTGCGGGAACTGCACTGATCTCTCTTGATAATTGTGTAAAACAGAAGTTTTAGGCATAAATGTGTGCTTCAAAATAGCTGTGTAGCAGAAATGAAAATATGTCTTAGAAGTAACTAGATCTATGGAAAAACTTCCAATAGAGAGAAATAAAAAGCTGGAATCACTTAGCTTTGAGCAGAGATTAATGGTAGAAGCCGTAGGAAATAATGGTACAAGAAAAACCTGGGGAGATTCCTTACTTACCTCTTTCTTCATCATCTCAGAATGGTGAGAGGAGGGAAGCATCCTACTGGAATTAACATATTTATCTAGGTATTTATTCATCACTGTACAATTTGACTTGTCAGTGTGTTAATAGTTTTATTTTTATATTGCAGTTATCAAGGAGGGAAGTGTAATTATTGCCGTTTTAAAGGGCAATGTCTTACGCAGAACATCAGAAGCCTGTTCCTGAATCCACGTGCTCACTGCTGGTATGGTTTTATTCTGAGACGTATCCATTTCAAGTAAAATTTAATCAATATAAAATAGCTAAAGTTAGCACATACACTTGTGTATTTTGCACCTCAAGCAATGAAGGTATAGCCTTCGTTTCCCTGACTATGATAATTGCTGCTTAGCTGGAGAGAAGGGTACGTGGTGTACGCAGACATCTTTGAGGAGTTCTTGCAGTAGGATGGATAGCACTGGAAACTTCTTGTGGCTCAAGATCTTCCTGGAGAGTACTGAGCTCCTTTTGTTGCACATGTTCATGGCTCTCTGCTGGGTGTTCTCTTGTGTGCTGGGTTTTCAGGGAAGTAATAATGGTGAAAGTGGCTCAATCAGTGACATGGGTTGAATGACATTAATAAAGTTTCAAATTATATCTCGTTTACATATTAAATTGAGACTGTTATCTATAGTGTATCTACCAT
Source organism: Corvus kubaryi (assembly GCF_017639235.1). Lineage (NCBI taxonomy): Eukaryota > Metazoa > Chordata > Aves > Passeriformes > Corvidae > Corvus > Corvus kubaryi. The sequence goes on from NW_024582073.1 coordinate 14,147,723, forward strand.
AGTGGAAAAAAACCTATATATGGATGAATGTAATCTGTTCATTGGTCTGTGGACCATCCTCAGAGATGGTGCAGATCCACAGGATGTCCATTAGCAGGATTTTTGTGCTTAGTCTTGTGAGTAGGCTGTAAAATCAGAGGTGGAAGGACTCCTTTTGACAAAGCAATTGGTGTGGCTTGTGTGTATTATTCCTTCTAGCAGATACGTGGAATCTGCTGCATTTTAGACATGTACTCCTGATGCAGAGGCAAATGTGGCCCACCAGTTAAAATGTCCATTCCTTTCACTTTTGTCCTCTTTACCATAAACAGCTTTGTCAGTGATAGTGTTGTTAGGAGTCAGATGAACTGGGCTGCAGATGAGCTCATGTGAGATGATGCCAAACCCCCAGTCCAGGGATATATCCCAGTTTGGCTGGGGCAGGGTTCAGCTCTTTTCGTCCTCTTGTTTCTCTGTCTCCTATGTTATTTCTCCCTCCTGACCCATCTCACGCATCATGTAGGGGTAAACTGAAGCTGAAGCAGAGGGGAAAAACTCAGAGGCTGGAATGGATTTGCTCTCTCCTTCCCATTCTGTTCCTGTCTACCACAGAGGGGGCTGCTGTCCTCCCAGCTTCCCTCATCTTTGCAAAAGGGCAGGGGGTAATGATTTTAAATTAAAAGAGAGTAGATTAAATGTAAGGAAGACATTTTTCACAATGAGGGTGGTGAAACACTGGAACAGTTTGGTGAGATGGATGGTCCCAACTGTGGAAATACTCCAGGTCAGGGGCTCTGAGCAGCCTGGTCTAGTTGAAGATGTCTCTGCTCATTGCAGGGGAGTTGAGTCACAGTTTCTGTATAAACATGCAGTCATCCAAAAGTTGTGCTTTTATGTTGTCCTAGAAGTGCCTTATCTTACACGCTGGAAAAAATGGGTGATAGGGATCTCTATCTGAGATCTTGCCTATTAAAAACCCCTGCCCTTCCATTTGTAAGGTACATAGGGATGTGCACAAAATGAAAAAAAAAAATTTATGGAAAGGTTTACTACACACACTGTTAGTATTAAGTGCTTGTACATATAAATACATTTTATTGCAGAGGTTTCAGTGAATACTGTGAGCAGGTATGCTTTGAGACACAGTAGTAAGCCATCTTCTGACAGGGCCTGAAGTTCCTACATGCCTTACTTTTGTTCTCTGAAATTTTTATTATAAGCTTAGCAGCATAAAAGTAGTGGCAGATTCCAGCTCCAGTTTTGATGTGCTGTGCTGAGCTACAAAGAGGTTTCTAGAGGGAGACTTCACTTAACTGTACTCAGACTGGTAAGCAAAACTGGTGCTCTCCAAGTGTCGGATCCAGATCGGCAAGAGTTTCGGAGCAGAAATGAGCAACTAGGGAGTGGAAGATTCCTTTAAAAAAAACCCACAACACAAACCACAAACAAAGAAAAAAGCCTGTTGAGTACATCACTGTGCATACTCCAGCTAGACAGTTTTGAAGACTGGAAAATCTGTTTGGAGGAATGGAAATAAATGTGGGGAAGCGTTAGGGGTAATAATGTAATTGCGGGGGATTCTAAGCTGCTGCTTTCAAACTATTTTTTTTAGTGCCTTTTCTTTCAGTGAACTTTCTCATGGTTTAAAAACCAAATCATATGTATTCAATCCCAACTGCCCTATTTTACATGCCTGCAGAGCTTTTGAAATACTTTATTTACCAATTCCCCTATCAAGTATATATACTAAAATGTCTACTAATGTCTAAAATTTTCTACTGAAATCCCAAATCATGTATTTGGAGGGTGTTTCTGTGACAGCTTTAAACTGCTGAAAACTGCATCTAGAATTGATACGTATTTCAGATTCTTTGTATAAGAGTTTACTTTCTGTAAGCTTAACACTATACAAGGCACAATATGGAGTTTATTGACCCAGCACAGACTTTGATAGAGCAGGGGCAGTGTCCGAGTCGAATAAATTTTATGTTTAAAAAATGATACTTTTATTTTTAAGTTACATGCCTGCATGTGTTGTGGTCCCAGGAGGGACTCTGATAATTAAAGGGAAGTTAGTTTAGGTATGTAAAACTTCTCATTGTAACAGCATGTGATACTGTTTGCCAAACCTCACCTATAGTTACAGTGACGTGTCTTGGTAGGACAAAAGCTGTAAGTATTGCCAGCAATCACTTTGCTTTCAGTTGAGAAAGCAAAGATGTGGTTGAAGGCATGTATTTTTGTTTGGGACCACTGGTGCCTGGAACCGTGGAAATAGCTTTTTTTACTATAAAATTTAATATAGTTATTTTTCAGTACAGGAATACAAGCAAGAAAAGAATACTGGGAAAAAGAAAAAAGCATACTAGAATAATGTGATTTAAACTTTGACAGTGTACCATCATTTGCAGCTGATAATGATAATGAAAATTTTGGAGACACTATTCTGCTTACAGAATAATGGAAGATGAGAATGAATATATGCTTCTGGCTAATTGCGATGCTTGTAATTCTGTGGTTCCGTATAGCAGGAGAGAGTACACTGCGTGTCATTCACCAGCTGCTTTTAAAAGTGTGTAAAAGGAACAATTTTCAGTCGGTTTTCTGCAACTGACAGCAGAGTTTTAAAATTGTGGGAGATACATCAGTTTGCCAACCTTTATGTGAGTGGTAGCTTCTATCAAAGAGCTGAGGACAAGTATTTGGCTACAAATGCATCTGTTGTTTGAAAACACATAACGGCAAAACAAAATGGTGAAAGGGATTTCATTTCTTAGCGTATATGAGGCAGCTCTCAAATAAATACCCGTGTCACAGTTTGATGCTGGCAAACAGAACTACCTTAACTTAATTAAGTTTCTCTGAAAATACGGGAATTATTCCTTAACATTAGTAACAGTGAAATTTGACAGAAATTTGCATTTGTTTGAATGAAAAAAAGCTTTGTACTGACAAATTCAGAAGTTGTGTCTGTACTTCAAGACTTGGTATTAGGAAATGGTTAAATATTCAGTCTCCAGATCTCATGTCTCTCAAATTCTTTCAAATTATGGAGATTATTGTGCCAGCAAATACAGCATTGAATAATATATATCCTATTTGTCGGGAGATTAGAATAGGTGGTGAAAGAATGGTAAATACTCTTTCCAGTAAGAATTATCTTAAGGTTAAAATGTTTGTCTATAAACGGATGTAGGAATTGACCAAAAATAAGGGAGAGGCATTAAAATTTATAAAAGTTGCCATTTGAAAGAATAAATAAGAGGTTATTAGAACTGAATTGTTCTTTTGAAAGTAGTGGAATGGTCAGTAATCTTAAAGTGACCATGTTGGTCATTGTGGCTGGAGTGAAGCCTGGTAATGCAGGATGGGTGGTGATGGCCGCCAGGAAGCTCAGCATCTGCCTTTACATCCACATGTCACAGGTGCAAATGTTGCCTATCCAATATTCCTGGCTGAAACAACAATTCTAGCTGTGGTTGTTTGAGATCAATGCAAAATGGACACTCAGTCATGTTGCTCCCAGGTGGTTGTAAAATAATCTGTAGCAGCCCTGTAGTATTTTCTCAGTGAGTAAAATTGAATTTGTATGACTATTAGAAATTAGTCTGGTGTAAGGGTCAATATCTAGGAGCTTCAGATTTGCTCGTTTGTTTTCTCTGGCTTCTGTGTGCTGATGAATGGGATGTGGCCCTTCAGCTTCAGATTAACTGTGGTACCAGAGTGTTATTTGTGATATGATAACTGCTCTTTTATCTAGGGAGACAGGCAGAGGGGAAAAAAAGCCTGTTGACTACGATTCTATCAGCAGTGTAATGTCTCTGCTCCCAGTCTGCCTTGGTCCTCTATAGGTAGCACCTGACCATCAGTTTCCTCTGACTCACTCTTTTCATTCCTTGCTGCATCCCTTGTCTTTCTCCAAAGTGTAGGGATCTGAAAGCCACAACTGCAGTGGAGGTCAGGCACCAGTGGGGTGGTCAGATGCTGCCTATGCTCTTTGGTCCTATCCTTGGTTACTTACGCACTCTTCAGGTAGTTCCACAGGTATATAGCCAGTAAGAATAGCTATATAAAGTTTCCTATAAGCCAGCTTATAGGAAACTGATGTAACTGGTCTGGTGGTGAGAGAAGGATCAATGGCTGATGTAACATCTCTAATTTTCAGCAGCTTCTGTTATAAACCTATCTCTTCTGATCCTCATAATTGCACAGTTTGTTAAGGTATAGATAAAGAGTGGTGTTTTTAAATCAGAAGTTACCGTTTGCCCTTTTTTTCCCCCATGTGAAAAAATAAAGTCAAACCCAGAAACATATTCAGCTTTCAGAACCTATATTAGGACAAAAAATAAGCTGAGATATATTGAGGTTTGATTGCACAGAACAACTTTTGGGATTACCTTTCAATTTTGACTTACTGTACTGTGTATGAGTACGTGTTTCTGTACATGTAGCAATGTACAGTATTACACTGTTAAATGCATAACTATGAAGAACAGTATTGCAGATTAGAGTATAATGCTGTTAATTTTTTTTTTTAATGACGTATTTGTGGCATTTAAAATAAGTGGTGTGTTTACTATGAAATTTTAATTGAAGCCCAACAGCAGAAGGCTTTGTTAAGACAGAAGCAGGAGTCTTTTCTGTAGCAAATCTGTGGTATGAAATGAAAAAGTTTTCTAGAACAGGGCAGTTCCATAACGCTCTGGTGTCAGCTTCATACAAAAGGCTGATTCCATAGTGGTCAGGTGCTATCAGGCCGCTGAAGCATTCAAAGCTGATGTGCATTTTGGTATAACAATATATTGTTAGTGCTTTGACAATGGATTTTTTCTCCTTGAGAACAACAACCACTGGTGAATATGAATATACCAGCATGTTTGTTTTAAATGGTATAAATATACAAATTCAAAAAAAGAGTAAAAGTGGACTTGGATCCTTATAGAAAATATTTGTCATTCTGAGAAGAGCCCAGATTTGTTCTTCTTTAGGGAAAAAATAACTTGCTTTTTTAAAATCAAATTGGATTTGCTCATTCATATATCTGTTCCAAAACTCTTGACCTGAGCTGTGCAGTCTTCAGATTCAGAACAGCCTACAATATTAATGAAGGAAAATCTTGGAAAATGTCAAACAATGAAAGTGCATGAATTAACTTACTGTGAAGAGTTTAAGGGATGCATTTTATGTGTGTAAATGTATTGATTACTCATGTAGTAAGTGTCGTTAAAGCTTCACAAGTCAGTATCATTCCTTGAGCAGAACTTGTAATTTTGGTTTTGTTTTGAACCTACATTTGAGAAACAAAGGGTATAGCATGTATCAATTGGTTTATTTCCTAGCCAGATAAGATTGATCTTGTGAGATACTTAGCACCTACTCATCTCATTGTTCTTGTAGGTGACAAACATGCTTCATGGAATTACTAGCAATTGAAAGGATATTCTGTGCTCTTGCAGTTATAATGAAGTCAATGGGATCTTCTGAGTGCTCAGAACTTTTTGAAATCAGGTCACATCTTTAGATTTCTATATAAGGATTTTCAAAAGGACCTTGGCTCCATGACTTTGTCAGGTCAGAGCCCAAATCTGTTATTCCTTTCTCAGCAGCTTTTGAGGATCCTTTCATTTTTTTTTTTCATCATTTGCTTTCCTCAGTTTCTGGTGAGATCAGCCAATGGCAGCCAACCATCACAGGACAAAAGATGTAAGGATCCATCTACCCATTGCACAACTGTGCCTCTCAGTTCTGTTATTTCCTGGCTCTTTCATTTCACTTTTCATATTTGCCCATGTACAGCAATTTTACTTGTCACTGCATGTTCATAAAACACTCAATGTGCCACTTAAATTCCCCTCTATCGTGATCTAATTCTCAAATACTAAAAATAATAATTCTTGAGCCTGTTTTTAGGTAGGATGTTATATAAACAGCAGTGCTGCTAATACAGTGGCTAGAGATTGATTTAAATCTTTTCCTTACCTTACATTGCTCGTACTTCTGAAACATTGGGTCATTTTTGCTCCAGGTAACTGCTTTGAATTCCATCTGAATACCAGAATAATAGCTGAATAACATAAATGAACATGTTTTTCTTGCTATCAGGATACAAAATTCCACAAGTAAGGGTCAACTTTTGAAGATAAACCCATGCCCCAGTACCGTCAGAGCTGTGAAACACTAGTTATCTGTGTGTGCATGTACAGGTCAGATATCCGTGCATGCACATTTGCTATTTGCATGCCTAAGTTAGGCTAGCCCAATTGTACATGCCTGACTTGAAAAATCTGCCCTGTAGTTACTAGAAGATGTCATACATTTTTCTGGCACATTATGTAATGCAGGGGGATAAACTCTTGTCCCCCACCCAAGACACAAGCACAGACACATGCTCTCCAGGGGTTTGTGTCTGCCGAGGAGGAGCGCTTTATTTTCTTTGTAGGTGTTTTCCATTTGGAGCAGGTGCAGAAATCAGGTATGTTTTGGCTCCCTTTACCACAGACACAAGAAGCAGATGGCTTAGGTTGGTGCTTGCTGAACAGACGGAGTGAACACACTGCTTACCAAGCTAGAACCTCAGCTGCAGTAGCCAGTGCTTTCTGCTTGCCATTTAGCTGTGAATGCTTATTACGTACTAAGAATATTGCATCCTTTCTCCATGCTGTGTTGTTCAATGCCCTTTTCACTTTGGCTCTTTCATTCTCTGTCTTACACTCTTTTCTTCGCTGCAGTCTCCTTTATTTTGTTCCTCAACTAAATGGATGCTTATTTTTTGACTGTAGGGATTGTGTGGTGCCATGTTGCTAACAAAAAGGAGCATGACTCAAGTTTTCATTCATGTCTGCTTCTAAGGGTAAAGAAATGAAAAAAAATGAAAAAAACCCCCATGAAATAAAAAGGATAACAAGCATACCTGCTAATATTTGGAAGTTGGATGCAGGTGTACCAGAGTATAGTAGACAGCATCAAAATCTTCCTCTTTTAAACTTACCAGCCTTTGGGGGAAAAGAAAAGTAAAAGGAGTGGAAACATTCATACAGCCAGTAAAACAGAGGTATGTGATTTAAGCAGTGAACTCAAACTCATTGACTAAATTCTTTTGTAAGTCCACATCTGAAATTCTAAAGGTGTGGTAGGATTTTGAGGCAATCCATTCGCTTTCGTGGGAGTTCCTTGGCCCTCAGCGCCACTTACTGTAAATCAGTCTGATTGATTGGAGTCTGAACCATGAGTATTAGTGCTTGAGGCACCCATTGATGAAAAACCTGGACTCTGTTATTACCAGATATTTCTCTGCTGAAATAATGCTGTGATTGGTATGTTGGGCAAGATGTTCTCCTGAGGTTCCTGCCTTTCTGCAATCCTTAAATATTTGAAGGAATTGAGAGAGAATAGAGAGAGTGGCCTCAGGCCATGGTGTAGAACTTCATGGGATGCATTAGGTCCTTGAGCCGTATTTGCCTGGTTTTTTTACTTAAAAGAAAATCCCCAGTAAATCTGGCTATTAATGAATGTCTTAAAATCAAATGAGAAAAAGCTGGCAAGGAAATGGTAAGGCAGTGAAAGTTCTGAGCCCTACTCTCCTCCAGCAGCAATAAATATGGGAGCATTTCCTGTGGGAAGGGCTGATGAAGGTGCAGGAGCTGAACTGATTGAGGACTGGCTTTGTGGGTTCAGAGCTGCGCCCCTTCAACTCATACGCCAGTGTTTGCTCCTGGGAGGGCTGGCTCGCCTGTACGCCTTTATCTCCCCAACTGTTAGAGTGGCCCCATGTACTGTGCACATATGCTGGAGACCTGATTTATAATTAAGAGCAGCTGGCCATGCTGCTGTCCAAAATAATTTCCCCTAGTGAAGGATCAGTGAAGAAAAATTCAGACAGGTTTTAGCCTTTTGTTGAAAGAAAGGAGCCTTCATGCTGTGCATGGCTGGGGGAAGTTTATTGCTTGCCTGAAGGACCAAGAGCTGAGGATCTTCCATTTTATGAGTCCCTCCTATGCTGTACCCTTGGTGAAGAAAAGAAGCTAAAGTTGCCGAAAAACAGCTTATGGGGATGCCCCATATAATTATTTAATGTGTTCTGGGGACTGCTTCTGCCCTGTAGACTTCAGAAATGCAAACAGCAAAAAGATGGTAAAGAAACACAATAAAAATAAAACCAGGCTCCCCCCACCTTCCACTTTTACCCCCATTTCCCCAAATGTGTTTGGCACTTCTCTAGGATGTCAAGTAACTTAATAACCGGAGCATTATTTTTATAAAGCTGATGGAAAAAGATTTTACATAAATTCAACTAGGGTATTAGATTATAAGTCTGTTATGGCTAACTGTACTCAAATGGAGTCTATGCATAATGTTTATTTTTAATAAATATAAGGAAAGTTAATCTCATATTACAGGTTCTCTCCCCCCCCAATATGTATTTTTAAACTAAGTTAAGCAAATAAAATAATCAAGATGTCTAGAAACATTTTTGGGTAGTCCACTTGTAATGGCTCCTGCTGCAACCTTACCTCGCTGAGATGGGAGTGCAAAGCCTCTCCTTGTCAGTGCTCTGCCACTTTCCTGGCTGTATGTAGACAAACTTTTCTTTCTTGCTTTGCCGTCTGTGAAGCAGTACAAAAGATGTGGGAAGAGGATGGGGCTGTCAGAGTCCAACTCTTCTCCGGGAAGAATCCTTTGGGGAACTGAATTAGAGAAGAGCAGTCCTGGTGGCTGTTGCATTTATTTGCACCCTTGCCCATGCCTCCATTGCGTGATTGCTGTGGTCCTGGAGACCAGGCTCTTTGGCCTCCTGTTTCTTTTCTTAGCTAAAACAAAACCTGCTGCAGGGTATGTGAGCACAGGAGCAGCAGAGGGGAGCTCCTGCTGCCATTGGGGCTGGCTGCTGTGTGGCTTCAGGGAGGCAGCAACATGGGCTTGCCAATCCTGTGGCCTTTAGGGGCTGGTGGAGGATGTGAGGGAACATCATAGGAGGGCAAGTGCTTGACAAGCCTTTGATGTCCTGAAGGAAGATAACAATAAGCTAGTTTTTAAGAGAAACCTTAGGAACATATTCTTAGGGGGCAGGATGTAGGTCTTTCTAATCAGTGATTCTGTGGAGTATGTTTCTGATAAGGAACTGCAGGTTTTTGGAGAACAGTGAAGAGGAATTACCTAACTGTCTCTCTGTGACTTTTCTTGGACAGCAGCCTTTCATCTTCTTCTGAGAATTTTTACTCAAGAGTAAATACTATTGCAAGAGAGGTGTGATTGTTAAACTTAGCCAGGCGTATCCTGTGTCCTCCAACACAGTGACACCATCGAAGGCAGCAGAGTTGACCAGTTGCTGTCTTTGTGTTCTGGATTTCCAAATAGGTGAATTTCACCTACTCTGTGGCTGTGTGCACCTAAGCATACAGAAACAAATGGTGTGAATGAGGTAATGACATTTTCATAGCAGCCTCAGTGCAACTTTCCACCTAGAATGAACTGTCTATCTAAATGAAGGAATTAAACTACTCAAGAGGGTTAAATCAACGTATATTTAGTTTCTTCTACATATATGTATATATATATATCTGTATATTTATTTGTTCTTGTGGTGTGTGCTACTGATGCCCCCTGGCAATTACCTGAGCATGATGGTCAGTGACTTTCTCTGGTCTGCTAAATGCCAGGTGGAGACTGAAAGCCTGGACTTGCAGCACAGCTCAAGTTAAGCAACAAGGTTATGCATTTGCCATAATATGATTTATGCAGGCCTCCACAGTGGGTATTAAGTTGACTAAGAATGGATGCTGTCCTTTTCCTGGGCATTCAGGTCTGCCATATAAATATGCTATTCAGGTCTACTAAGTTTTTATAAACTGCTGTTTCTGCCAGAATAGCTAACAGGGCTTATCCAGCAATGACATTTCAATAGCAAAATGTTTTGTGAATGATTTTAGCCTATTTGTTTTCTCTCCTGCTGTGATCCTAAATATTTTTACAAAACTATATTTGAGAGAGGTATTCACTTGGAAGGTCTTAGAAAAGGCAAATTAAGAGGTAAATTTTATATTCATTGATGTAGTCTGTTTTCATTAAGTTGAAAGTTACAATGCACGTATGACTGTGTTTATATTAAAATGGCATGTTTAGAAATACTGCTACAGAGCTCAATTCTTCAATTCAGTTAAAAAAAGGAGCTGTTAAAGGTGGCTGATGAGGAGGCAGCAGTTTGTCCACCAGTTACATGCTGCTGTACTGTGGAACTAATAGCATTAATACAAGAAGCATTTTCAGCTTGCACATCTAATGTAAAATACTAGATTTGGTAATAATTGAATTCTGAAACAAACAGTCCAATTACTAAGGCACTGTAGCTTTTGTTCATGTGATGGGCAGACAACAGTTCTTGCTTGTACCTGTCCCTACTGATTATTATTATGTGTACTTAAAGTTCCTCTTTATTTTTTCCATTTTCATAAAAACTGCATTATGATGTGACATATCTTTTCCAGATATTTTGCTTGAATAAATAAGTAGGATATTAAATTCAACTAGGGTATTAGATTATAAATTAGTTCTGTAACAGCCGTCATAATGTTATTTAGATTTTCAGTTTACACAGACCTTGTAGCAACTCCCAAGAGCTATGCTACAGAATTAGGGGAAGATATGAGTTGATGTAAGAAAATTGGTTTTGGTAATATGCTGATGTCAGTAGAGTTTTTCTGTGTGGAAAGATATTTAAATTAACATTTTTACTTACTCCATTGTACAAACTAAAGGTTGGTAATGATTTCAAATTACTGATGAGTTGGTGTTTGGACTATGCAAACATGACCATAAATGTGTTTTCCCTAGTAGGGCAATATTTATATTTTGAGTTTGTGTGTGGGGTTTATTTTTAAACAGAGTAACGTATTTTAGTCTTTCAGGTAGCATAACATTTTCACGTCAGGAGAATGAAAAAATTTAAGAGCATTTTTAGATAAAAAGCCCCATGCTGGCTAACAGATACCGAACTCTCTGTAGCAAGGAAGAAAGCACAGACTTACATTGCTGGTCTTGAATAATTGTGTCATGATTAGCAAGCACAGTGACACCATATTGGTGAGGGAGGTGTGAAAACATGCACATTTATAAATACATTTATTAGTCAGATGGATTGTAATGGTAACCTGAAGAGAGAGCTTCTAAGTAAAAAGATTTACAGCTGCTTACATCAGTATTCTTTAAATATGGGAATCTGTACCCACTGTGATGTTTTACACATTCAGCGAAAGAGTAAAGGTGAAAAATAACTGTGAAAGGAAGTAGATGTCCTCCTGAACCATTTTCTGAGATGATGGACAGCATTATTGGTAGGGGTCTTAATTAAAATCAAACCAAACAAAACCCAAGCTGGTTTCTTCTAATAATGAGGAATACTGGAGTAAGGGAGGATTCTCTCCTTCTCCAGAGAAAATTGGCAGATGGAGAAAATGTATGTGCAGGTATCAGCAAGATTGCCCTGAAACCCCCTCTGCTGCTTGTCACTGAGGTGCTATTTCATCCGGGCTGTGGTGAGGCAAATCAGTACCCAGGGCTGAAGGTTATGTTTGTGTCCATTCTTTCTCTTTTGCCTCCTCCCAACCTCTGCTAAACAGCCCAAAACAAAGTGCATGTCAAGTGGGATGTTATTCAGAAAACCTCTTCCCTACATATATTTGAACAGCAGATTATGATAGTCAGATCTTGGCTTCCTGCAAAATACTGTGGTCTTCCCCAGGAAGAGGAGTTGGTATTGGAGCTGCATGTCTTTTGTCCCCAGCGGTAGTTGTGTGTGTACCTCCCGTAGCCTTGGGAGCTATCAGCCCCAGGTCACTGCATTCCCAAACTGGGCATCTGGTCCCAAACACCAAAACCAGTCTAAATTGGAAGTAATTCTGGTGTGAAAGAACTTAAGGATTTTTGAAGAAGGAATGCAAGCATGCTCAGGCTTGCCATTTTACTATACAAGTCCTTCACATTTCATCTGCACACTGTCCAGAAATGTGGATGTCTTGCTGCCTCCTACAGGTATCCCAGTCTGTGAAGGCCTTTTCCTGCAGCTGTCATCTTGCCTTTTGGGGGTCAATCTTCCTTCCCCAGGAAGCAATTCCCCTCCCATTGGCTGACCACCACAATTTTATAGATGGTTGAAAAAGCTTAGCTCCTGCTCACACGTGGTACATGTGGTCTTTCTTTGCTTTGGTACCTGCTGAAATTCACTCTGTACACATAAACAAATAGTGTGGTTAATGGGTCATGACAGCTACATGACCCTTAATGACTCGCTGCTTATTTAAGTGTCTTAAATCTGGATTCAGGAGCCACTAATAAGTGTTTTAGGTTTGGTTTGTTGTTGTTGTTATTGTTCTGGTTTTTCTGTTTGGTTGGTTTTTTAATGTCACAAGCATATTTTAATGCTGCACATCAGCTGATAGTGTCTAGTGTTTCTGTGCAACTTCATGAGTCTGGGCATGCTTTTATATGCAAAGCATGTCTGGAGCCCATATTCCTTGCTGCATGATGGACATCTGATGTACATCCACTATTTGGAATGCGATTTGTCATCTAAATGTAGCTGGTGTTAGAGTCTGAATGTCTCGTTACTGTGAAACATTTTGTTGCTTTTAGAACAACTTGAACAAAGAGAGCCCTTCATACTGCACTGTGATGTGTGTCTTTATTGAAAAAGCTCCTCTCCATTGCCGAGGCACTGAAGCATTTGCATTAAGTGATACAGGAGATGCCATAGCAATTTCATGAGAATTACCCTTTGCAATGAATGTTAGATTAAACATCTAAGTAAAATCCCTTGCAAGTGACCAGAAGATAAATTAGAGCAGAGCTGTACCTGGGTACAATTAAATTATGTACCTTCTTTTAAAGATTGTTTTTAATTGATTTGGTGCATACTCTTTACTTAGTTAATAACGAACATTGTACCTGTGGCTATATGATCACTCATGTGAGTTAGATTTACAGCACTAAGAAACTCCCTTTATCAGAGAAAACAATTTCATAAAGGGGCTGTCTCCTCTCATTGCTCTGTTGCTGATAATGCATCTGGACTGTTTTCTGATTAGTTTTCCAGGCTTACACTAATATTAAAGATGTTGTTTAGCAGATAAATGTAGGGTTATCACATAATTTTAGCAACCTAATTTGTTCCTTGTTTGCACACTACAGCAACTTTCATGTCTCAAACCCCTCCTCTCCATTAGGGCTTCTACAGCACTGCAAATAGGAAGCTAGGAGGGAGATGAGCATTAGAGGAGAAGAGGACAAAGATACAGGATACAAAAATATGAAGGAAGAAGTTGAAAGTAGCTAGACATTTTTGCCAGGACAGAAGTTCCTCTTAGTTTCCTTCTGACAAAGCTTGAATCGAAACTAAAAACTCCCAGTGCGGGTGATAGGTATTGCAGATGTTCAGTACCTATCAGTACTGGACATCACCATTATCATTTGAAGGTTGTGCTAGGTATTATTTTTCACTTTGGCCCAACTTCTGTATGTTCCTTTCCAGTTTGCAGTTGCTACCATTTTACTAAACATGTACCTAAACTGAAATATACGGTGAGAGTTCTCAAAGCCCTAAGGTGAGAGTTTTCAAAGCCCTGTCTCTGAAGTTAACCCTGTATTTGTAAATGTGAAGATCAACAGAGAGAAGGCAGTTTTTCCCTTAGCAAGGGACACATATGCCATGGAACAGGAGAAAGAGAGGTACAGAACCTCTGGAGTAAAGAGAGGGTCTGAGGTGGATACACATCAGTGCTCACCTAAGTGCTTCCTACAGGAAGAGGACAAGACAGGCCCACAAGAAGCCAGCTGCAGCCTGAGGTGGATATTACACAGCTGCTTTCCAATAGTTTTCTCCACAAAAGTCGTAAGAGGTCACAGTGGCAAGAAGATGCCTTTGAGGTTGCTGTTGCTACTAATTGTGATGACTGATTCTGGTTACAAGTTTCTGAGCTATAAGGACTCTGACACATTCTATAGATTGGACAAGAAAAGGGTTTCTCTTTGTTTGGGAAGATCTTCTTGAAGGTTTTCTCTTCATAGCCCTGCATGGATAGCTGTATGCATGAGCATTGCCTCAAATCCCCATTTGGGCTCAAAGAGGACATGTTTCATTTCTTCACTCCCCCTTGGATTTTAAAAAAAAGCCTTTGAGTTACACATTTAAAAATTTTTTAGGATAATATCAACCTCTAAAAAGAGAATCTAAATAAAAAAAAAAAATCGACCTTAATAGATAGCTAATGTTTGCATAATTTTAATTATCACATATTGCAATTATTTCTAATTCATTTCAATATACAAATCACTATTTTACATATGGCATGTTGTTAATGTTTACTACTAAAATTACTAATTTGCAATATAAGGCAGCAATTTTATAGTTATTCAGTTATGTATAATTATTATGTCAAATAGGAGATGGTAATTAACACTGAAATATATTAGAAATGAATGTACTAAAATCAGTCTAAGAATATATTACACGTACTTGTCATGTAGTGCATGGACTGTATTTTCTTCCTCTGTTCTCCCTAACCACACTTTTAGACAATGTGTTTATTTGACGTCCCACAGGATTTAATCCTGTAGAAATTCCTATTTCACCATCCCATTGACCAGTAGTTTAGAGCTAGAACTAACGAGCAATATCCAGAGTCTTCTGCAGCTAAATCTTGTGTGAGGTTTCAGAGTTTAGGTGCCTTGTTCTACATAAACATTTCAGAAAGTCCCTACTTCAGTGACTGCTTAAAGATGAGGTGTTTAAGTTCTTCTGCTGACCATAGCTCAAATTCTTTTAGAAGAGATGTTCAGAGAGCATTTTGAGCTGTAAGGCTGGAAGTGCCTTAGCAGAAGGGTGCCGAAGGTGCCATGGGCCTGCAGCTGGCATCACCCGTTGCTGTGCAGAGCTGAGCTGCCAGGGAGTTGCCCCTGTGTGATGGCAGAAAAGTCAGGGTGAACAGGGTACCAAAGCTGTGTACAGTGATCCATGACATGACTCTTACATTCCTCCGAGACCACCCAAAGCACGACGTACTATGCATGCATCTTTAAAACTGTATCGGTACTGTTGTGTGAAAACTCAAAGGTAAGTTTTGGGTCCTCATCCGGAAGGAGGGAATCAGAGTGGCATCTCCTGTCCCCTGGGAATAAACCCTAGTGCAGGTTCTAGTTACAAGTTACGTAACTTCTTCTTTGTGAAGCTGGGCTGCCCTGCTGCCTAGTGTGAGAGTTGGGAGCCAGGAGAAAGTAGGCATCTGAGGGGTTGTGGCACTTCTGGGATGGGAGACACTTGACCTGGGGTGCATTTGGGAGGTCCCCACTCCACTGATAGGCCCACTGCAATGCAAAAGGTGTGAACAAATAAACATATTAACATATAAAAAATTGTATCCCTAAATTATCCAGGGAATCCTTGAGGAGGGGGAAAAATCCTTATTCATAGAGAATCTAAATTAGCACTATCACTTAAACAAACTTTCTTTGTGGCAAAATAGTTCTCTGTGACAATTCCTTTTTTTGCCAGGGATTTAAAATCTGGGCAGCTCTAAGCCCTGCTAAACAAAATTCATGGCTGTACATCTTAATAAAGCAAAGAAGAGTGCACAGTGTGTCAGACAAATTCACCTCCTTGGTGTAAGCGTGAGGCTGCTATAAGGGCACGTGGCAGCGGGAGAGCCAGATAGGACCCTTGATGTGTTAGCAGAGCGTATTGACTTTTATCAGTCCTTTTGCCTGGTTTAAAATTGATCCCCTTAGAAAAGTTAAATATCACCTATGTTTGTAGATTGCTAGACAGCTATTAAGATAATGCTTTTATAAATACAGATGGTGCCCTTATCAAAATTACATGGCAGTAAATAGATGCCAGTAGAAATAATATGACACTTTGATTAGCTAATAAAATGAAGCACAAATAGAATGGGGATGCTAAGTTGCTCTGACAGTTTTCATACTGTCTTATTTATTGCTCATTTAGCTTTGATAAGTTTCTATTACAGTTTTGGCTTCTTAAGCAATTCTTTTGAACTTTTAATTTTTAAACAGTAATCTGTATTTTATTGACTTGGGTGAAAAATCCTCATTGTCAATAAGCTCTTCATCATAATAGTAAATGTTATAGTTCTTTTTAAAGTAAATTGATAGGCCAAATTGCATAATGTAAGTTGTGGAGATAAAAGTAGCAAAGAGAGTACCAATTAATGTTACATGGAAATTATTGATTAGAGCAAATTATTGCTGAAAGTTTGGCAAGCAATATTGGTTCAGTGATTGGTGGGTTTTTATGCCATAGTGAATGACTTGTATCAGGACCTTGGATGACAACAGGAAAATGTTACAGGGGGACTTTTATGCTTTGGGAATAGGCTTACACTGTAGTGTAAGTACTTAAGGCAAGACACTTCGTTGTTTAAAACTGCATAACTCCATCAACTTCAGTGGGATTGAGACATGGCCTGTTCACTTTTAAATCTGCTGATTTTAGATGTGAGGAAAATACTGCCTGTCACTTGAGTCGTATTGGGAGAATGTGTTCATTGATGCACTTCTTGGGATGGTTAATGGCAGTGATAATCAAGAAGCAGACAGCAGTTGAGAAGAGTGCAAATGGTATGTGGGTCATTAACATGATCTTACCAGAATAATGCTGACCAATATTTCTGCCTTTTTGGTACTTAACAAAACTTGACTTAGTGACTTGAAAGTAGAAAATGATTATAACCTGCCACAGTTTTAAAATCTTTCTAGAAACTTATGCTTGGCCCCACTTTCTCAGAGAGTACAAAGCTCAGTTTTGTTCTTTTCTTGTGGCCTGTTGCTAGTATTAACCCTGTGGTGTAGCAGTGCTCCCAGTAAATGTGTTGAGCTAGATCTCCTCTTCTGCTTCTGCAGAGAAAAAAGGTCCCCATGCCCATATTCCTATGCACAGAGCATTCCTCTGCACCTTGTGAAGCAGCAGTGCTGTAGTTGAACATGACACCCAGTTCTCCCCAGTCTTACTCAATAATTACTGCTATGATGGTGTCACTCTGCCAGTAGCCAGCAGTTTGACATAACGTTCAGGGAACCAATTGTCAGCCAGATGGAAAGTGGGAACAAGCATCCCAGCTGTCACACTTTTCTGGAGCCACACTGAGCATCCCAGTTGAGATTTCTATAGCCCAGCTATAGCTCCACTTGCCCATAGGCACAACAGCATTGGCTTCCTGTCTTTATAGGCCCTGCCTACCACTGAGGCTGGGCTTGGGGGATGTAAATTTATCTTCTCAAATTTGGACAGTTGGTGTGAGGAGGATGCACAGCTTGTGTAAAGACAGTTGACTGAATGGAAAGTTTCCAGCTGTTGCACCCTCACTGGGAAGTGTCACTGGAAAAGGTAAAGGCATCTTAAATTATTTCTCTCAGGCTCCCTGCCATCAAGGTTCCTTGTCAGAGGTTTGGTTTGGGATGATGAGGGCATTTTAACCTCTGGTTAATCCTGTAGATTTAGCCCAAATGTTGCAAATAGCTCACTGTTAGAGAGCAGGTGGGACACATACTTAGTTGTCAGATGGAAAAAATCCTTTTAGGTGTCCAAGTCCCAACTGTGTGGACTTAATGGAATCATCTTGTTGTTTTCTGCTTTCACTTTTTGTTGTAAAAATTTAAAAACCTATTTTCCAAATAAATAAATGTAAGAAATCCCAAACCATAACAAACACCCCTTTCAGATTTCACATGTTTATGGCTATATTGTCAACTTGATGCATGAGGTTTTAGCTGTGCAAATCCCTTTAATGCAAGTGGGAGTTGTACAGCTAAAGATTTATACATTGACTTTAGAATAATATTGCTTCATCTCTCCTTTTCTCTCTTTTTTTTTTTTCCTTTTTTTCTTGCCCCCTACCGATTCCCTCCCCAGATTTCCCCTATTGCTCTTTAATGAAAACCATAGACTAATTCTGTGCCTCTCTTTCTGTAGTGAGAAGCAGGCATGTTGATCCCTTCCTACTCACTGAACAGGCATAAGTCCAAGGGAGTGATATGTGAAGGTAGTGATAATATGTGAGTATTAAGGTTGTAGTGAAAATCCTTTATCTCATCAGTGATTTCCATCCCAAAAAACCCCAGGAGTGTGAAACAGTCAATACTGCAGAACGCTATCCCAGTGAAAAAATAATTTTTTTTTTAAAACAGGTTTTTTTTAGGATGACTGTGTCAGCCTTTCTGGCTGAAATTTCCTTTGCTGCTTATAGGTAATGTGGTTGACACAAACAGATGTACATAAATCTTAACATTTCAAGGAAGATCATGCCATATCCTATCTATATGACAGGGCAGAATTTGAACAGTCTTGTGCTAGCCTGTGGGCATAATGCAAATTCCCTGGGCTGGAGAGACTTGGTTTTGCTCCAGAATTTCAATTGGTTGTCATCTCATTTTTAAAAAATGGGCTCCCTCCACACAGCTGGGTTATAGTGGTTTCCTTCCTTATGTCAGGAGGGGTCAAGTGACCTAAGCATTGAATCCTTTGGGACTGTGAACAATAAAACCCCCTTTGTCCCCAGTTTATATTAGAAAGTGCATTCTCTCAATCTTCTTTTGTCCAGAGAATTTTCATTGCTTCCTAGTACAAAACTTATTGTCCATGTAGGAGGATGTGTTGGCTGGGTGTGTTCTTTTTTAATCCAAGGGAAAAGGCAGGAATTGTTACCCTTCTGGGTAGGGGTGATAATCCTACAGAGCCCAATCCCTGTCAAAGCGAGAGTACAACCCAGGTGGAATTCAGAATACTGTAAGGAAGGCATTTTGCCAAAATGTTTGTCTGCAGAATGGCAGAGATTAAAGCCCTTCTAGCTCTGATTGGATTACCATGGACCAGAAGCACTTTAATCTCTACCACTGTGGCTTTGGGGGAAGCCAGTGATTGAGACATGTGGCGGAACCATGCTGAAGAATTGGATGACTGCACTTAGCTCTTTAATCTTCTAGTCCTGTGGCTGTTGTAGAAAAATATTTAACTGTTGCAGCAGAGAGAGAAATAGGTAGTGAGTAGTTATTTTACCTTTTACTATGTGAAGAAAATAAAAATTGCACCTTCTCCCCTCTAGAGTTGTGGAAGCAGCCTGTGTGCAATTGCCTGACTCGGAGCAGCCTGAGCCCCTGCTCAAAACACAGTGTTGGGTAAGCTGGTGGTTGAGATTAATGTAAGCACATAATAGCCAACACTGCAAATCAAAGGTCTCTGAAACCTAGTACCATGTCTCAGACCAGCAGCAGATGCCAGTGGAAGGGTATTAAGACAGAGTATATTTAAAGTGACTTTTTTTCCCCCAAGGCTGACAATAGTCAGTATTTTCTGGACACTTCTTGAATAATTTATGTTTAAATGCTCTGTTTTGTGCATAAGAAAGGCTGCAAACAGAGCTATTCAAAAACAATTCCAAGTATAGATATGCCCTTTTAGAGGAAGGAGGAACATAGAAGCATGAAATACTAACCCCCAGTTTTGGATTATATAGAGGTCAGTAAAGAGATAGGAATAACAGCTAATAATAAATGGGAATCTGAGCAATTTCTCTTGCTCAAGTCTCAATCAAGAAGGGATACATTTAGTAAAGAACATAAGATATGGGTGAGGTGGTGAAAACTGGTGTAAGAGTTGTGACCAGTGGGATACAGGATGCTGTGGGACCTGAAGGGTGTCCTTCTCTAGTATGTAAGGGTCCCCCACACAATTTCAGCTTTATGTACCTAAATTATTCTGGTGTTTTTACATCAGACACCCCCAGTTTCCCAGTGAAGAAGCTGGGGGTTGCTGTGAGACTGAGGAAGTCTCTAAAATCTGCCTGTAAGGTTGGGCATTTGTTAATAGAAAATAGTTCCGCATAAAGAACCCTTCTGGCTGGCAGTTTCTTGGGCTTCATCAAGAGCAAAAGCCTTACCTCCTGACCACCTTGAGCTGGCGTGGCAGGGCTGGAGAAGAAGCAGTGGCATTCACCTGTTTTGGGAATGGGAATGAAATCTTTACAAGGTTCAAACAGGAAGGAAAGTTGTGTGGCTGTTGTCTTCGGTGGAGCTTAGGCCACCATAAAAGCACAACTCCCAAAACCAGAAGTTGTCTTAGTTCCCATTATCATTTAGCATTAGCAGTCTGGTCCTTCAGTGAACTGGCTGCACATTCAGCCTTTGAAAAAGTATGGACAACTTCAATTGGAAGTGTGTCTAATGCCATGTAGGTGTCTTTAATTTTTAAATGATTCTTCAGACTAGGAGAGTAAAGCTGTGTAATCCATATGTTTTATATGCTATTGTGCCAGCCTTCTGTGGTGAGAAGCTAAGTATTTTTGTCATTTTAGTTAGTTTATATATGCTGCTGTTGGTTTGCTGGCTGAGTGAAATGTCTGATGTGTCCCACCCCAATGTCTGCATTTGGATGCAGGATGAAGTGAAATGAACCCTATAAGCCAAACACTGAGTTCCTTTCTGTTCTTTTATTAGCTTTTACTTGGCAAATTCTAGTGGCTTTTGTATAGAGAACATAACATTGCAAAAACAGTGGATGTTTATGGAAGGCAAAGCATATCTTAATAAATACAGCATAGATGTTATGAGAATGGATGCTCTTTCGCTAAGTACAGAAGCTACATATGGTGCTGATAGCAAATGCCATATGTTTGTAGAAGAGGCTACATTTGCACAGTGCCTTTTTCTCAGACCTGCTAATCTGTGAAAAATAACAATTCTGTTTAATACTCCTGGTTTTGGCCTCTTGGTTTTATCCTTTAATTTCTGTGAAATATATGCAGTCAGAATGAATCTGGACATGTAGGTCTGCGCTCACACCTCTTCAAGGCCACTTAATCCTAACAGTACCCATCTGAAATGCCCCTTACTCTAATCGTGGTGCTACAAAATTAGACTATCCTTTATATTGTGGTTCCTGATACTCCAAATCCTGGGTGGCCCAGCTCCCTGATGACACAGCTGCCAAAGGAAAGTACTCATCCATCACCAGTGTCACCTGTGGCCTGCTGGCAGTGATGCTGTCACAGCAGACATATGCTTGAACGGGGCTCTCAGTCTGGGAAAAGATTTGGATCCAGGTGTCCCACCTTTCTGTTGCCATTACCATCAGTGTATGGCATAACACAGCTACTGACAACATCTCCTCTGCTAGATGGTCCTGTGTGGAGCTGCTGCTGCTGTTGTGTTCAGAGGACAGGAGTAGGTGCATATGCTCAGGAGAAGGTTCTGGGCTGTGGATGGAGGTAACCTGGTGCCTCTTTTCAGGGAGTTTTGGAAGGGGATAAGGCTTTGAGTATACTCAGCAGTAAGCTTTGCTCTTTGGTTATGCACTTGATATGAGTCTTCTGAGGTTTCTCACACTTTGGTTCTCTCTTGAGGTTGGCTCCTATGTGCTCTTGGGGTCAATGTATCCACACCTGTGTTTCAGGTTCCCTTTTGGGACCAACTTTCTAAAAATGTATGCCTTGCAAAGCCTAGTTGTAGGTACCCAAGCCTTTTGTGGGATCCAACCCGCATCTTAAACCTGCTTAGTTAGAGAGCTGATTAGGTAGCAGCCATAACTCGAATGAATGCTCCTTCCAGGAATATCCCTGGCTTTTTAAACTAAAGATGCTTGGATTAACTAGATCTCTCTCTGACTATACCAGTCATAAATGAACCATGCACAGCCCCTCATAGTTCTTGGTGTTTTTAAAATTATTGTTTTTATTTGTTCATCGGAGAAAAGCATCTGAAACCATTGTGTAAGTAATTTAGTTGAGCAAGCTTTTTAGCAATAGGCAATAGAGGGTTAATTCTTGGTGTTGTCAGCTGCTTTCAGTTTTAAACACGTTTCAGATTCAGAAGACAGCCATATAGAAAAGAATGTTATGTTAATGTGACAGCAATCACAGACACTGCTATTGAAAACTCACTGTTGCTCTCCCCTCCAAAATTAACATCATAACCTTATGTCAGTGGCTCACTATTATCCTAATACCGGTTTTTGGATTCTGTCCAGTCCCATTAGATATCCCTGTGTTGATTGCTCTGTTACTGGTGAATGTTAATTGCCTCCAAATCTCAGTGGAGTTCAAAAGCTTAAGGAAAAAAAGTACTGACTGGTAGAGCTGCTAGTTTTATTAACAGGCAAGTAAATAATAAATCTGTTCAGAGATATGAGTGAAGTGCCTGAGACATGAGATAAAACCAGCTGATCTTACATCTTTCTTTGCATGTCTGTCATATGTTAGTAATTACATAACAAAGTACAAGCCATTCCAACTTTGAACACTGAAATGGTATCAGTAGTGCCTGTCCACAGTGAGTGTACTTTAAGCGGTAGTCAGGCTCCATGTCATTCCCGTTAGGATTCTCATCTCCTTGACATTAAATAATGCCCCTTATTACATTTTAAGATGCTTTTTAGAGTTATTGGGACTATTTAATTGAAATGATGATGTCAAAACAGGGTTATAACAAGGCTTGTCACATGTCATTTAGTATTTTTTCCTATTCCTGGTAATGCATATTAATTTTGATTTTTTATATAGAGAAACTGCTTTTCTGCTTTGCTTTGAAGGACAACTGAGATCTTGATTACTTCTTTTTTTTTTTCTGTTTATTTTAATCATAGAGTTTTAAATAAGATCCTTGCATACTCCCCCTTTTCAACACCAGAAACCACTAGATGGAAAATCCCCAGTGTAATCCCGTTGTGAGTTTGCTTCTTGTAGCATGTTTTCTAGTTTAGGTACCTCTTCTGATAGTTTTTGGTTTGTAAAAAGGTTGATAGCACTTACAGAGCAGAAATAAGTGATGTGAAGGATATACTGTAATCACATACTGCAGAATAATTACATATTTTATATCACTGGTTTTCAGTTGGTTGATAATATTTAATCTCCTAGTAGAGTTCTGTAATGACTCATTTTAGACACTGACCCTCTAACTTCATTTCAGGAGTGAAATGTTTCCTAATCCAGTAATTTCTGTCTATGCAATCATGTCATGTAGATAAAGAAAAGCAACTCCAGGCCCCCACTGCTAGATTGCTTAACCAAAAAAAATCAGCAGGTGAATTGCTTGCTGAATGCTAGGCTGAAATCAAATGCTAGCTGAATGTGTTATGGCTATATGAAATCTGTATTAGGGTAGGTAAAGTGAAGTTGCTATTTTTGTTATTTTGAGTGATTGTTAGGCTGTTATAATGAAAAGCATACCCATCTGATAGGCAGTGTGTCCAGATTAACGTGAGTTTTTTAAGCAGTGTAAATGTGATTCAGCCAGCGGTGAAAAGGTGAACAGAGGTCACAAATTTCAGCCCCACAAGTGTGGGGCTCACTCCAGAACAAAGGAGGTGAGAGAGAGAAGCAGGATAATTAATAGTATTATATTTTTTGTGGAAATTAATTTGACAGGCAAGTAGTGTTTATTATTACAATACTGAGCATTTGAATCTTGCCCATGTTTTCACCGGGAGTACTAAAAATTATATGTAGCAAATGAGCACAGGGCCAAACACAGTGTGTTTGGAAGGTCTCTTAGGTAAAGATGGTGGGTGACTGAAATAAGCTGGTGTAGCCACACTGAATCACATAACTAGCTGCCAGGATCTCACAGCTTCTGAGCGTTAAGAGTGTGGCATTCATTTCCGTGCTGAAAATGTTGGTCACGATATTCTCTAGCTGGTCAGTATCTCTCATTGTGAAGATACACTTTTCCTATGAAGCCGTATTTCACTGCATCCCTCTACTTCTCTTCCCATTTTTGAAGAACTTCAGGAAAAGGAAGGACTCTGCATGTTATATCTTGTAAACAATTTTGCATTTCATTTTTCGTTTTTAGAGTTCACAATACCACAGACTATATGCTAAGGCATGAAAAAAGAGATTGAATAGAAGATTATTTACTTTTTATTTTGCCAAGTCAGTATTTTGTTTTATATGTATATAAATGTATTCATGTTTATTATAAGATTATATTACTGTAGCTGTCCTGTAGCCCTGAAGCATGTGCTTGTTCCTGACGTCAAAGGAAGTTTTTCTGTAAGTGGGATAAAATGGGGTTGTGCATGTTTAGTGTAGGTTGTGTGTCACAGATCTAGTTCCCATTTTCCTTCCTGGATTCAAGTAGCCCTGACATCTCTCTCTTTCCATGAGCCCTGCTACTAAAAAGTTCTGGCTGAAATGAATTTCCCATTTCTGCCGTGTCAGTGCTGGCCAGAGGAGAAAGTGTGACTGTGCATGCAGCAGGTAGGGTAACAAGGAGGTACTGCTCATTTCTGCCTGCATTTCTTTACCATCGCACTGTTAGGTGTGAGCTCAGGTCAGGGACTTTAAGGAAAAGCATGCCCCAGGCTAAAAGGGAGGACAGTGGCATGTGCTGCTTGCCAGCCATTAGGGCATGGAGATGTTATACCAGTTTGTTCAGTAGGAGTTTGTGTTTGACGCTTAGAAATTGTGTGCTTTCTGCTGAGTGCAGTCACTGAATTCAAGCACTCTGCAGTGCAATGGACACTTGACTTGGTGCAAAAAAATGAAATAAAACCCCAGGTGTGGTAGTTTGGTGTGGGTCAAATTGAACTTAGATGTAAACATCACCGCCCTGCATTTGCGTAAATTATTAGAGTGTATGCTAGGGATTAATTTGGCCTGGTGACTCTGCTAAGATGAAATTCTTTGTGTGCGTGTGAATTTTGGTGTCAAGAGAGGGGATCACTGTTGCTGGAGAGTGTTTAAGAGAAATAAGCCAAAAATAGAATAATTTCTATAGCTTAGGAAAAAAACCCATGGAATCATAAAAAATAATCAGCTGTTGG
Organism: Corvus kubaryi; assembly: GCF_017639235.1. NCBI lineage: Eukaryota > Metazoa > Chordata > Aves > Passeriformes > Corvidae > Corvus > Corvus kubaryi. The sequence goes on from NW_024582073.1 coordinate 14,172,522, forward strand.
AAAGAATGAATTTTGTGCTCCTAATTTGCAGAAATCCCAGCAGTTGCTACTGTGCCCAACGACTCACTAATACAATAAAATATAATTACATAATTAAATACAATATAGGATTTCCATAATAGGGAACTTTATTTCCTTGTCACAGTACGGGAGTTGCTGTGGTTGAAGCTCATAGTTTGGCACTGTAACTATTATTAGATGCAAACATATCACGTACTAGGCAGGATTCTCCTACAGGGGCACTTCCCAATCTGAGTGAAAATGGTTTGCTGCACAGAGTGGAAGCTTTGTAGGAGGTTGCCTAAGATGAGGATGAGGAAGTATCTTGCAACCATGTTTTGCTTTGCTAAAACAAATCTTCTTTCTCCCACTGCTGTTTGTTTGGATTGGTGCCATCTGTCTTTTGCTAAGCCCAGAACTTGCTGGAAGCTTAAATTCAAGCTAATGAGTAACTTTCAGGGGTGGAAATTTTCTTAGAACCTGATTTCCCATTGCTGATGACAGCAGAAACTTGAATAATTAGAACTACAGAGACAGACACTTAAACTTAGATACAACAGTCTCTATTCAGGTGAGTACTGTCCATGTGAGACAGGATCAGTAATCCTAGTTTTATTGCCGTATTTCCATTTGGACAGTCATTTGTGTGAAATTCTGCATTATACAAGACTGGTTTGTTAGCTGCAAACAGTAGCAGATACAGTAGAAAAACATCTGGGTCCAGTGCTGGGCAGTGTTATCATGAAAGGTAATCATGGAGGTGCAGTCCTTGAAGCTTCTAGAACCTGAATGCGTAAAGCATTTTTGGAGTTTATATGTTTGAGGAGAGAAGGAATTACCTGGCTTTTAGGTTGTTTGATGTTGTTTTGTATAAGATAATGAAAAAGAGAGAGACTAGGAATTAGATTTAGGAGGAAGGAAATGAAGCCATCTGAGCTGTAATAGAGTGTCCAAGTAATCAGGTATGTACCATCATGATGAAAATCAGTGTCTTTTTGTATTTGACCATGTGAACATAAAGGCTAACATGAAGTGCTGTGTTGAGATGAAGAACTGTTTTGGTTATCTGCAGGGCAGATTGGTGACAAGTAATGCCACTGGTGACAAGTAATGTTGCTAATGATTTTGCTCTCAGTTTATCTTTCGATCCTTTTGTTCCACTCAGGCTTCTGCTCTTGTGTCTTTCCACTCTGATCGGCTTGCCTTCATTTATTGCAGTTCATCAGTGCTGTAGTCCTCATCTCATTAAAATCAATGGCAGATCTATTACTGACCTTAGTGATGCAGGAAAAATCCCAAGTCTTGCTTATCCTAATCAGTCAGATCATCATCATTAATTTAATGATCTGAAAATCCATCAAAACACAGCATACTTTTAGTTTACCTGCTGACACACAACGCACATAATCCGGAGCCTTCAAGCAAAAGTTTGTATTCTGAGTTTCTCCCTAGCCCATCAGTTGCCTTGGATGTATTTTAGCTTTTCTGAAAGTCAGGGTTTGAAGAACTGTAGACTTTGAGGTTGGCATGTTCTGTTTGTAGGCTACAGAATCTACTGACTTTTGAGTAATCTGTGTAGATGTGCGTGTAGAGTACTTTCACAGTCATAATCTTGAATAGTTCAAATTTAATTATGATGAGAGATCCTGTATTTCATTTATATGTAAAATTAAAAGAAAATATGCAGAAGCTAATCCTATTCAGAGACTGACTCCAAATATTTCTGAGCTAAAATGTTTGTAACATAGAAGTCTTATTAAAATTCCTATTTCTACACATTTTAGTAGTAATTTGGTTTAAAAATTGCAAGACTGTAGTTTCATTTGACTGAGAGAAGAATTATGAGACTACAGACAGACTAACTGCAGTTTTAACAATGCTAAAATCCATTATAAATCAGAAAAGGAGGGAAAAGTACACATGCCAGAATAATTTATTTGACAGTGCTATTGAATATACATACAGCTCACAGATTACGTGTTTCTAGTACACTAAAAATAAGAAGGCTAAGCATAGGAACATTATTTTTAATATGAGGATGCAGTGCTAAAGAGGAGAGAAGGTTTTGTAATGATAATCAGGCTGCTGGAGCACCATGGTATACTGGCTCCTGTTTATGCAGACTCCTGCACCAGCTGAAGAAAAAAAAGAAAAGAAGGCAATGCAATTTGCATCTCTGTATATTTTCCTTTTTTCCCCCTCCCCCATCTTCTTATTAGGGAGATCCTCCTAACATGTTTTTTGAGCTGTTGCTTTCCAAAGTCCAGAGTCAGAAATGTGAAGCCTTAGGATGGATTAGAAAATGTGTAGTGGCTTGGCTGTGTCCTGCTGGTATGGTTTGGTGGGGATGTGGAGTGAGAGATTGTCTAACTGCTTCCTGTCAAATCTGAGGAGTGAAAATGTAGCTGTTATCCTGTCCTCTGAATTCCTCGAAGGTCACTTAAATCCCAGTGGTCACTATTGGGGTGTATTTTGGGAAGCAAATTTTGTATCAGGGCTTAGAAGTACAGCTGTCATAGTCTGTAGAGGTGAAACTAAATGGATTTCATGTATGGGAACATGAGCTGGACATTTTTGATGTCTTTATGAAGTGGATTTACAAAATTTGTTTGAGCTTTCTTTTTGGCTGTCAGTGATAGTATATGTCTACCAATAATATATGCTTCTTGTCATAGTTATTTTTTCAGGCAAAATGCTGGTTCTGTAATGTTAATCTTTGCAATATTGCAGTTACGGATAAGGCTATGATGGCTTTTTCCCTGAATGAGTCACAGAGTCTGATCAAGGTACAGGTATAGCTGGCTTCTTTATTTGTATTTAAAAACTCTGTTTAATAGGAGCAATAATAAGTATTAAGCCAAAGATAATTGTGCTCATAGTTCAGTTGCAATTGGTTGTCCTGAAGGACTGTGCTTTGTAGTACTGGTCTGTGCTCTAACTGCTCGGAAATGCACTGTTGTGTGTTACTGCCTAATTGGTGAACTGTAATTGCCTTGTATATTGAGAACTGATCTTAAAAGTTAATCTATGCTAGAGTCAGGAAGATTAATTGGGGCAATCACCATCCCATAGATTTCCAGTAAAGTGACACCCCCTTAAAATGGTTTGCTGCGAGTGCAGCGCAGTCCAAAATGAAAGACGGAC